>NC_056732.1:626838149-626878149 GCF_019279795.1 Protopterus annectens | reverse complement strand
GGCGCCAATTTCAAATATAAATGTATGCAAGGAATTTATTTTAATTGTTCTGAGGAAGCTCGCTATTGTCATGAGTGAAAGCGCTAAACTTGATTCAGTTTTTATATATTAAATCTCTTTTTACATCTTAACCGGTTTGGATTTATTTTGCTGATACAATTGCTGTTGGGTGGACTTACCTGTTTGGGAATTTTTTTGTGTTTGGCTGTGTTCTTGTCCCGAACGGTTCGAGACTTTATTCAGGAGTTGCACTATGGATTCCACCAACAGTTCGATCGTGGACACCTCACCAAGTTCCGGTTCGGATCTTGAGCAACTGAAAGCAGAGGTTACTGCTTTAAGTGACGAGGTATCCAAGTTAGCAGATCTGTTCAGCAAGATCCCCGGCTTAATTGACTCTCGGCTTCACTCTGTGATTACAGAGAGCGACAGGATTGATTCGAACGATACCCTAAGCAAAAATAGAAGACCAGTTCATTTAGCTATTAATACATCGAATGATGATTTGCCTAACATTTCTTCGCCTGGAATACCTAATGGGCAGAATACTGGTTGTGCACTTGGATATGCGATCGATTTACCATGTATTTCTGCTCCTAATATTAACAACAAAATGGCAGGAACAGACTTTGCATTTGATTTTTCCTTTGGCAATTTGTCAGAGGAAATGAAACGGGTGGGCACAAGACCAAAGCACACTCAGCCTGCAAGGACTTATGCTAACGTTTCTAGCAGTAACAAACACGACAAAGGTACTGTTCATCATGTTAATAAAGACCAGAAACGTAATGCTTTGCAGGAGTTTCTTGGTCAGGACTGTAATTTTGACAACAGTAATAACGTTAGTAATTCAAAATATAAAGGCACTTTGAAAGACACGATTTATTTGTTTGGCAAGAAACTCAACATGATTAATGCTCTGAAATTAGATAATGCTTATTTGAATTTTTGTATATCTATCAACATTGTGCCTATGGGTTTAAGGTTTTATAAATTGCCATTAGACATAGACATAGATAATGAAGTTAAAATGGAATTTAATTCTTTATTTGACAACTTTGGATTTCAATACATGAGACTACTGATTAAGTATAATGACGTGAAGCTGTGTAAACTTTTAACTGAAGTAGAGAAACTTAATAATTTAATAACACAAGATTTGGCATTTCCACAATGGGAGACCTTATTTTACAAACAGTTTGACACTGCTGATTCAAGGGCAAAGAAGGCCCATGAACATAAGCAAAAGAAGCTTCATAGAGACAGGGACCAATATAAGAGTCACACTAATTATAAATGGAGTAATATCAATAAGAAAAATATGGAGGAACCTGTACAAGAGTATGATGGACCTAATATGGGTAGGGCAAGTGACACTGATGAGTTTTTTCACAACCCAGGGGGAAAGAACTATGCGAAGTGGAAAAAAGGGGAATGGTGGAAAATGAAGTACTAACTTATGAGAGTTTGAACACTACTAAGGAATTAAGCAACTATGATGCTCAAGACAACATAGTTACTAATCAAATTGTGAGCATTTGTAATAATTTTAAAATATATAACTATAGTAATATTAAATTAGATAGAACTCACTTCAGCCTCCTATCTAAGGGACTAAAGTTTATTCCAACACCTAAATTCAACACAGTGAACAACATATTAGAGTTTAAAAAATACATCAGAAAATTAAATTTAACTATGATGTTAGGAAATAAAGATCAGACAACTGTTGCTACCACTGATTCCCTAAAAAAGAAAAGTAGCTTTATACCCATTAGTAACCCCAGTATTCAGAAGTATGAGAAAAAAGTCACTAAGGAACTATATTTAGCTGAAAAAGCTATTAAAGAGTGTAAAACAAAATCTAACTTAACCGAAAAGGAAATCCACACCTTAAGAGAGTTACAGAACAACCGCAATATTAGGGTTATGAAACCGGACAAGGGGGGTGGCATCGTCATTTTCGATGCTATTACATACAGTGGTATCATCTATGATATTTTGCATAAATCTGGAAATTATACTTCTATATCACAAAATGAGGTTAATATAGCCTACAGAAGAATAGATTTATATTTAGAAGAATACTTTTTAGATCAAAGAATATCAGAGGACTTATATCACTATATGACTGTTGATTATCCCACTATGGCTACCATAGTGGGAATTCCTAAGGTTCACAAGGATCATCTTAACCCCCCTTTTCGTCCGATTATCTCGGGCAGCAAGTCAAAGACATTCCCTATAGGGGTGGTTATTGACAATATGCTGAAACCTATATATAATAACGTCCAACATTTGGTAAAGGACTCTTGGGAGTTTCTAAAAAATTACCCCACCTTTAAGTACAATAGTCACACCCTCTTCAGTAGTATAGATGTCATTGACCTATTTAGCAGCATTCCCATTGATGAAGGTCTTGAAGCATTTACCAACTGTTTACAAAAATACACGAATATGACATGGGATAAAATAACATTACTAGTGGACCTGATGTCTATTGTTTTAGAAAACAACTTCATATATTTTGAAGGGGAGCTTTTCAAGCAGACCAGGAGTAGCTATGGGGCAGCTTGTGCCCCATATTTGCTAACCTGGTCATGCTAGATTGGGAAGACAATCACATATTCAATAGTACATATTTCAAGTCCATTTATTACTATTCCAGATTTTTGGATGACATCTGTATTATGTGGAATGACGAGGACAGTTCTTACACAGATTTCATTACATATATAAATGCTAGTAGTGAATATTTAAAATTTACTGCAGTATATAATAACCAAGGGGTACCATACCTCGACACATTAGTGTCGGTGAAAATGGGCGTTTAAAATCTACTATACACAGAAAAGCCACTTTTTCAAATTCTTATATAGATTTTCATAGCTATCATCCAAGAAGAGTGAAATGTAATATTTATAAAGGGCAATGTATTAGAGCCATGCGTATGACTTCTGAGCATACAGACATGTTAAAGGAGATAGAATATATTACATCATTATTCTTAGAAAGGGGATATGATTTAGATCTAATGAATGATATATCTACTTATATCATGGAATTGAGAGATAGTAGATACACTTCACTTCTTGGAGTAAATACGACAAACACAGGTCAAGAACTGGTCACTAATGATTCAACTAACATAGTGGCTAACAAATATAAAAGGGCCTGTATTATTGAATTCGGTCCATTTAGCAACGTAATTAAAGATATTATGACAAAAAATTGGTATATACTGACAAGAGAACAAAACTTGGACATAGTAGGAACCAGACCATTATTTGTCAACAAAATGGGTAGGAATATAAAGTGTTTATTAGAATTAAAAACCAGGTACACAAAATTTGCATACAGAATGAATAAAGAGCTTCCCCCCCCCCCCCCCCCCCCCCCCCCCCCCGGGGGGGGCGGGGGGGGGGGGGGGGGGGGGGGGGGGGGGGTAAAGTAGGCCTAAAATGCAAATCAACTGCAATTGAAAAATAGTGGTAGTATAGATGCAATGGCCAGAGCTACTAGAGGGTCTTGTTAAGCCTTGAATACATGCAGTTTGTTTCAATAAGAATACTATACTATTACACCACCCACGCATAATCAGCGCACAACTCAGAGTTTAGACAGGAGAAGCGACCTATTCCTGTGCATGACCACGTAGAGAAATGCACCTAATAATAGCACATGAATTGCCTGAATTCCCGATGTAGCCGCATTGTGTAGTAAGGCTTCTACAGATGCTACTACAATCATAGAGCTTGCAGGAGGTGGAATAAGATACTATAAGAGTTAGTAGTTGCAAAATTCTACGGGTAATCCTGTAAAGGTGCTAGTGAGCATCCGGTGGTCTAGTGATAAGGAGAGTCAATACTCACTAGAAAATAAAAAGTTATGCATAATCCTAAATGTCGCTAGGCTATCTAAGTAACTTGCAACAGATTAGGAAAACTGGGTCAGTGTTGTGGCAGTCTGCCTGTAGTTTACACAGTGCTTTGTGACATGCCTAGCAGCTCAGTGTATATACTTAGTGTGATGTTATGTCCAGATATTTGTCAGATGTACTGTTGCCTGGCCATCATAAGTGTTGTGTATTTCTGAAAAAGCAGTGGGATGCTGTGAGAATGTATGTCACTGACTAGTGGGAAGTATGTGGGCTTGGGACCTCTGCTCCTCTGGTTAATCTGTGTTAGGACAGACAGGAGTGTGTGAATGCATCAACTGTGTGAGCTTATCTATTTGTGCATTTTTGTGATATCCTCATTTTCATGGCTGTAAACATCCACTATACACACACACACACACACACACATATATATATATATATATATATATATATATATATATATATATATATATATATATATATATACACACACACACACACACACATATATATATATATCTATATATATATATATATGTGTATAAATATATATATATATATATATATATATATATATATATATACATAATATATATATGCAAAATATATATATATATATATATATATATATATATATATATATATATATATATATACATTATTATGAATTGCATGGTATGACCATATGCTCAACTTATATAATGTTAATAACACTTTATTATTAAACATACTTGCACACAGGCAAGGATCCTGTGTGCTCTGTGTAAGTAATGTTTCATTTTTGATTTGACAGGAACAAATCTCCCTTTTCTTCTATACAGTGCAAAATGGGAATTCCTTTACTGTAGCATCTCAGAGTTGTATATTTAAATAGACACATAGTGGTGTAAAAAAAAATTTTTTAATTTTCA
The DNA here is from genome assembly GCF_019279795.1 of Protopterus annectens. Classification (NCBI taxonomy): domain Eukaryota; kingdom Metazoa; phylum Chordata; order Ceratodontiformes; family Protopteridae; genus Protopterus; species Protopterus annectens. Next base: position 626,873,358 of record NC_056732.1, on the reverse strand, counting down.
AAAGGGGAAAAACCTTAAAAAAGAAAAAATTCAAAAAAAAAAGGGGAAATAAAAAAAAAATTTTTGGGTTTTTTCATTTTTTTAAATTTTTTTCCAAAAGGTAAAAATTTAAGGGTTTTAATTTAAATTTTAAAGATCCAAAAAAGAAAAAAACCCCAAAATTTTTTTTTAAAATTGAATTTAAATCATTTAACTTTGATAAAGGACATTCTTGGTGATGACATTCTGAAACATATATAAAACCCACCTTTAAGTACAATAGTCACACCCTCTTCAGTAGTATAGATGTCATTGACCTATTTAGCAGCATTCCCATTGATGAAGGTCTTGAAGCATTTACCAACTGTTTACAAAAATACACGAATATGACATGGGATAAAATAACATTACTAGTGGACCTGATGTCTATTGTTTTAGAAAACAACTTCATATATTTTGAAGGGGAGCTTTTCAAGCAGACCAGGGGAGTAGCTATGGGGGCAGCTTGTGCCCCCATATTTGCTAACCTGGTCATGCTAGATTGGGAAGACAATCACATATTCAATAGTACATATTTCAAGTCCATTTATTACTATTCCAGATTTTTGGATGACATCTGTATTATGTGGAATGACGAGGACAGTTCTTACACAGATTTCATTACATATATAAATGCTAGTAGTGAATATTTAAAATTTACTGCAGTATATAATAACCAAGGGGTACCATACCTCGACACATTAGTGTCGGTGAAAAATGGGCGTTTAAAATCTACTATACACAGAAAAGCCACTTTTTCAAATTCTTATATAGATTTTCATAGCTATCATCCAAGAAGAGTGAAATGTAATATTTATAAAGGGCAATGTATTAGAGCCATGCGTATGACTTCTGAGCATACAGACATGTTAAAGGAGATAGAATATATTACATCATTATTCTTAGAAAGGGGATATGATTTAGATCTAATGAATGATATATCTACTTATATCATGGAATTGAGAGATAGTAGATACACTTCACTTCTTGGAGTAAATACGACAAACACAGGTCAAGAACTGGTCACTAATGATTCAACTAACATAGTGGCTAACAAATATAAAAGGGCCTGTATTATTGAATTCGGTCCATTTAGCAACGTAATTAAAGATATTATGACAAAAAATTGGTATATACTGACAAGAGAACAAGAAACTTCGGACATAGTAGGAACCAGACCATTATTTGTCAACAAAATGGGTAGGAATATAAAGTGTTTATTAGAATTAAAAAAATCTGACAAAAGGGGGACTAACACACACACAAGTAAATGTGGGGCCTGCAACCAGTGCAGGTATATTTATGAAAAAAGCCCTGTCATACTAAAGAAAATTAATAGGACCAAATTATTTATGTCAAAAGGTAACTGCAAAACAAAGATGCTGGTATACATAGCATTGTGTACGGTCTGCCCAGCATTTTACATCGGAAAGACCGAGAGGTTTTTTAAGCAAAGAATATACTCTCATACATATTGTATGAAAAGGAAAGATAAGAGGAATGCATTAGCTAGACACATTATTGAAGAAGGGACTGAACATAAATTTGAATTCGCTATAATAGAGGTTATAAAGAACAATCCAAGAGGAGGCAATACTAAAAATTATTTGGCATACAGAGAATTATATTGGCAAGTATTAACAGATGCCACCTCCACACCAGGTATAAATGACTATTTGTCCATAAAACCTCTATTGATGTTAAACAATTGAAGCCAGCATTTATTTTAGTGTGTTAATATTTTTATGTAGTTTAGCATAGTAATATATATTTAATATAAACATTTTTTATCTTATTTTATTTTGTTATATGGACATACATGTCAACAATAATAGGAGACTAACTGCTTAGGGTAATATGAGAAGTTTTATTAATTACTTCATAATGTGCGCTATACCATTTTAAATTGACTGTTCTTAATCAGCGTTTTTTGGCGCCAATTTCAAATATAAATGTATGCAAGGAATTTATTTTAATTGTTCTGAGGAAGCTCGCTATTGTCGCGAGTGAAAGCGCTAAACTTGATTCAGTTTTTGTATATTAAATCTCTTTTTACATCTTAACCAGTTTGGATTTATTTTGCTGATACAATTGCTGTTGGGTGGATTTACCTGTTTGGGAATTTTTTATGTGTTTGGCTGTGTTTTTGTCTCGAACGGTTCGACACTTTATTCAGGAGTTACACATATATATATAATATATATATATATATATATATATATATATATATATATATATATATATATATATATATACGTACACACACACACACACACAAACAAACATATATATATATATATATATATATATATATATATATGCGTCTACTTGATATGGTCGACATTACACAATGTCAAAATTCATATCACCGAGACCATACGATTGACATTTGAAATGTCAGCCATACAAGTAGAACACAAAAAACAAAAAAAAAAACTTAACGCTGCTAGCAGGGGGGCATAGACCCCCCCCTGCACCCACTGTCGGGGGCTCCATCCCCCACATCCCCCAGAACTTAAATATACCAACTCCGAGATCGCAGTACAGTGTGGAAGTGGAAATCTTTCCATTCCGCACTGTAGGGAGATGCAGGTTCCCCATGGTTGACATTTCAAATGTCGATCATATGGTCTCAGCCATATGAACGTCGATATTGTGAAATGTCGACCATTTGAAGGGGACCCAGTTATACATACATATATATATGAATATATATATATATATATATATATATATATAAATGAATATATATATATATATATATATATATATATATATACATATATATTCATATATATATATGTATATATATATGTGTGTGTGTGTGTGTGTGTGTGTGTGTGTGTGTGTGTGTGTATGTACATGTATACATATATCTACATATGTATATATATATATATATATATATATATATCTACACACATATCCTTGTTATGTGTAAACATGAGTGTTGTATATACCTTCCCAGATGTATCCCACCATATTTATCTTCTTTTTCTTCTTTCAGCTTTTCCCAGTTAAGGGTTGCCACAGTGGATCACCTGTCTGCTCATGACTGGCAGTGGAGTTTTATGATGTCGAGTTGCCAGCCCGGTGCCCAACCTTCCATGGAAGGCACACACATTTACGCACTCATGCCTAGGGCCAATTTAGAGTATCCAATTCACCTACAGCATGTCTTTTGGATGTGGGGTAACCAGAGCACCCGGAGGAAACCCATGCAACCACAGGGATGACATGCAGACTCCGCACAAATGGCTGGACAACCTCTTGCTGTGAGGAGTCATTGCTAACCACTGCACCACTGCGGCCACCCATCCCACCATATTTATCTGATATGTGTATATTTAGATATAAAAACATGACTGATTCAACACTGTTTTCACTTACATGTAATAAACAGTTGTGGTAGTCAAAGCAGTTGTTCACCACTATTCAGTATGTGTACTGAATGATATATTTGAAAAAACAACAGACATCTTCACAGTTCCGATGGCTTAGTGTTTAACTGCTGTGATTATAGTATACAGGGTCCTGGGTTCAAGGGCTGTTTATTGTGTTGCTAGGCAGAACAAGGACTGTTAGATACAGAGTGGTTAAGGCAGTTCTGAGCAGCTTTAAGTGGGTTTGCACGGGTCTGCGCAATGGTAAGTGGTGCTAATGTATGGTTAAATGAATAGGTGCTTACACCGTGTAGGCTTCGCTTTCCAGTGCACAAACCTGCTTAGCATTTACATTTAAGCAATGGTTACACCTGCTAAGTATAGCTCAGCCCTAGTAACCAGTGATTACATTCCAGTCTGATAAAATAGCAGGGTAATGACATCTTTAATAAGTGTATTTAATTCCATGTACATAACATGCTTCTATGTGTTGTCATTACAGTAGCAAGGGGTGTACATATACCGTATGGGTCACCTGAGTATACATGGCTAGTACAACAATCTTTTCTCTTTGTATGTGTTTCATACATGGGTAGTATCCCAGGTAATATGCAGTCACACTTGCATGTATTGTATCATTACTTTCCTACTTTTAACAGTGCTTTCCCAAGTAAGACTAGATTGCAGATTGTAGTACTGGAAACATACACCCCTGCATGCAAGGCTGGACTCTGAGTAATGACTATAGTGTTCTTCGTGTGTGAGCCGTATGTTATTAAGTATTTGCTACTGAATAGTCATCTGATATGTGGATATTAACTGTAGACTACTATGTGTTTAGAACATGTCATTGAAGGCTGCTGTCATGTAGTAGTGGCACACCTATCAGTGTCAGATGTCTATATGTCAAAACATTCATCCTAATGCATAACCTTTTGGCTAGCTGATTTCTGTCTGTCCTCTGTTCAGATGTGCAGATGTCAGGTATCCATCTTGGCTGCTTACAGGCAATCTATGATTGACTGACACTGACATGTCTGTCCCACTGTGTTATGAATGCCAAAGCTAGGAAACCCCACCCTGTATGCACCTCATGCCATGGATACCTCAACCAGACTACTACAGTCAACAGAACATGCTTGGGTGCAGGTCTCTAACCCAGACTCTGGCCATGTTATCTAATATATATTGCATTCATGTCAGTTGGAGCACCTCACTGGCCCTCTGTAAGAGAAACCAGATGATTGGATGTTGCATTTAACTGTCACCCTGGGGATCACTCAAGTGGCATCAGTTGATAGATGGCCTACTGACAAATGTCAGGTGTCATGATATCAGTGTACCCACATCCCCTACTCTTCTCATCTCTCCATGGACATTAGCCTGGTACACACCTAGGAACACCTGCACCTATGGACCTCAGTACTAACAAATGTGTCAGTGTGCATTATTGAGAATAACAGTGTATGTGTGTTTGTAAACTTGTAGTTGATAATACCCTGAGGGCCTTCTCACCAACTACACCCCCTATTGCCATACTTAGAAATGGCTGCTGATGTAATTAACATTAAATGTACCTTGTTACAATCATCACCCTATGGGCGATCTGGAGCTTGCAGTACCAGCATAACACTATTCTACAAATGAGTAGATAGGCGTGGGTTACCCTCTGAGTCCTGACAAGTATATGCATGTGTGCGAGTGTGTATATTTTCAGGAGACAGCATTCTGAGGCCACATTCTCCAAATACAATAAACCTTTCCATACATTATAAAGGATAGTGATGTTGCTGACATTAGGAGAGCCATGACAAACCCTCACCCTACTATCCCTGTGGCATGTGCAATAAATGTATATCCCTGTAGTAGCACTGAATAGATAGACAAGGGGTTGTATTGCAGTCCTGGTCAATGTGTGATTATGAGTATGTCAGAGCATTATCATGGGTTTCAGTGAGTACAATATCCAATGTGGGGTGTGGATGCTGGGTATACTGTCTTCACACCATGGTACCCCCAGTACATGTTCCAAGGTCCACTGTATGAGGACCGCTGTCACCATCAACCATACAGGTAACTGATTACACTATCCAGCCCAATGATGCATGTGCTGTGTGCAAATTTTCTGTAACAGAATGGACTCACTGGCAAGGTAGTTAGCACTGCTAAGCTCAGGTCTGTCAGATGCGTCTATGACTGCTATGTGTTTGTCAATGTGTATATGACAGTATGTCATACTATGTATTGTTTATTAACACCCAGTACATCCCCCATTACCATACTGTACAAGGCCTGGTGATGTTCTTCACTTAACAAGAACTCAGGACACACCTCATCCTAAAAGCTCTGTGATGTGTGCAATTAAGGCCAAACACATTAGTAGCAATAAGTACATAGGTAGGGGTTCTACTCTCAGTGTTGCCAAGTAAGTGTGTTTGTATGTGAAGGGATCTAGTTCAGTCTGCAGAAAATACATGTCCCAGGAGATCATTTGTCTGAGAACTAACTAGCCAAAGCTAACATTTTAAAGGAATCATCTTGTGGAAATCCATTCCATCAAAACTAGTAGTAGATGTGTAAATGCCCTCTTCCCCACTGTACAGCGATAATGGAGTTGATATATATAGTTGGGTGTGGTTGTTGTGGGCACAGCCACCCTCATTGGGGTTATAGTTGTGTATACCACCCACCCCGCTTAGTCTGCTGTTATACTGTACAGTTTATGTTAACAGGTTAAGTAGTTGTTAATCACACTATGTGTGGTTCTATGCCACCCCACATCCTCCAAAGTGGAGGGCTGTGCCACCCACACTAGCACACCTATGTTTACCAACTCCAGGATTGCACTAAATTGGGGAAGAGGACATATACCCTGCCAGTACCATCATCAATGACATTAAACTGGCAGACTGATTATTTATTGATGTGATGTTTTGTCTATTTTGTCTTGGTGGAATTGCATAGGCCAAGATGGATTTACTGCAAAATTAAGTACATCCATGTGTACAGTATTCTCTATGTATTGCATCAAAACCAAACCCTCTGTGTGTGTGTTATTCATAAACATTTGGTGTATGCCACCCAGTACACTTACCATTGTCCACTGTAAAAGAGCTGCTGACATCAGCCTGCATGCACTCACCTGTATACACCCCTCATACCTATCAGCCATGTGTCACATGCAGTAACTGTTATACAGATATGTTACTTGTGTTCAGCTGTACCCAGGATATGACACAGTCAATGTGTCATCATAGTGCCATACCCCTTGTAGGAAAGGACAGCAGAACAACATCCTGCTGACACACAGACACATACAACACAAACTGAATACATTATGAAGACCACATTCAGTCATAGGTTCATAGGTAGGTACTAGGCTATTGGCCCTAGGGCCTATACAAGCCTAGCCAAAAATGTACCCTAGCTTTCGCCACCCAAGAAAATTATTTTCCTGTGCCCCTGTCAAGAAGAACCACAAAAGTGATTCCTGTGGTGAATTTCCTATTACCCATCCAATCATCAAGATTTTTCTTGAAGAGTGCTAATGAAGAGCTCTGTTTGACATAGATCGGTAGTCTGTTCCAGAATATGGGAAGTCTCTGAGATAGGAATCTATCCCTCCAGCATGTTCTGTTTATTGTGGTGACAAGGTTTAGGTCCCTAGAGCGTGTAGCTCAGAGGGATTGGGATTTCTTTAAGTGGAGCATGTCCAACAGCTCTGGGTTTGACATAGCTTTGTATGTTAGGCAGACATTGCCTCTGAGTAGGCGATATGCGATGGAGTAAAGCTGGAGTTTTTTGAGACGGTCTGCATAAGGCATCTGTTTGAGGCCAGTAATCTTCTTTGTGAGGTATTTTTGCGGCCTTTCCAGTTGTTGTAGATGTCTTGTGAGGGGGTTGTACTCTATAATGGGTCTAATGAGTGATGAGTAGAGGGGAACAATGACCTCTTTTTTTCTGGATGAGAAACCTTTTTTGATGAGGTGTGCCACGTAGAAGGATTTCCTGACCACTTTGGTGATGTGATTATCAAAGGAGAGACTACTGTCCACCTGTGTCCCAAGGTCTCTTATCACACTTTTGGTGTTAAGTAGACTACCACCTATGTGGTAGTTCATGGGTACAGAAGGTCAGTGTTAATAACAGCTATAATGCATCATGGCTGGACAGCTACACACCCTGACATGTAAGCATTAAACATTCCAGCTGAAAACATGTTAAACAACATTACATTATTAACCTTAGTACATTCACCCTGTGCATCAGAACCATATTAGCATGTCCCTCCATCGATGGCATGGATGACAGGGATGTGGCACAGGTATCATCAAATGCACAGGGTCTGTTGTAAGTTTGCTAGAGACCTAGGATGAGCCATTTGGTTGACATCGTGTGTGTGTGTGTGTTAGGAAGTTCTTTATCAACTGGGCTGTGCAGCTGTGGTGTGTGTAGGTATGTAGGTGCCCTAGCTGTGTTGGTGATGTGTGTGTGTATGTATGCACACAGTTCTGCCATGTGGCTGCCCTATACAGAGGTTTGTTGGACAGCTGCAGACAGTACATGGCAGGGTGCACAGTTTACCGTGTCCAGCCATGGACATGGGAACTGTGCCTGCCAGAGCTTCCATGGGCACTACCAGGTAGAAGCCCAGATATGTTCCTCTCCCCTGATGATGACAAATGTCCACTGGATCCATGTCCCTGTTGGGACTGACCAGGACCATGTGCATGTGGCCAGCTGCATTGTGGTGTAGACAGCACCCCCCTGCAGTGCTGGTTCTAGTACTGCCACTACAGGAGAGGGTCTGACTTCTTGCATGTCCACGTAGACCTCCACCTGTCGGTGTTGCTGACCTACATCTATGTGGCTGACATCCTACTCCCACCATATGCTTTAACACAGACACCACACGGTCAAGGATTCCCCCCATCTCACCCAACTGTCTATCCAGGACCTCTGCAAAATAATGGTGGGCACCTGCAAGATCACGGATGTTGTCAAGTATAGCAGAATGAGTATCCCTCTGGAGCCTCAGACTTTGTTTGATGTAATATTCCATACGTGTCTGTGCCTCCATGATGGCCCGAAACATGCGTCTGGTGACACCTGCTGTGTCACTTCTGTCAGGCGCATGATGGCCAGCAGCCCTTCTATGAGCACCCCTGTACATTTGACTGTGTGGTACCTCGCCAGTCATCCAGCTATGGCTGCTGTGGATAGACACACTTGCCATGGTCCCCAAACTGTCCTGTCCCATGCTACCACCCACCAACTGTCCCTCATCTATGGCCACTGGTGATGGGGTATGTATATGTATTGTGACTGTGTGCGGGCATGGGGTGGATAAAAGTCCACCGATGGCACAGCTTCAGCCCCTGACAACCCTGCCTGTGCCTCAGCGTACCTATCATCGCTGTCAGAGTCTATATGGACACTAACATCAGTTTGCCTGCAGGGGGGACCCTGACCCACCTCGCCACCTGTGAGGGGAAAACAAAAAAATGTAATTTAAGACCTGTACATTATTGCTTACCTCTATACACACACACACACACACACACACACACACACACACACACACACACACACACACACACACACACACACACACACACATGCACACACACATGCACACGCGCACACACACACACACTCACACACACACACACATACACACACACACACAGGTGAGATGGCACAAAGATATTACACAGACCTCTCATTACCCAACAGTCAACATGCATGACATATGGCACTCAACAGGATGCACTGCAGCTATACTCAATCCCTGTTACCAATATTATACATCTCTGTGATGCTTGAGTTGCGTTAGTAGGTGATGTCCCTTCCCCGGAACACATTGCACCCATGTACACAGTATTGCTGTGCACCTATACAGTACCCTGGTATGTACTTTGCACCATACCTCATGAGTGTACTCACCATAGCTGAATGTGTATATGTTTGGCAGTTATGTTTGCTCTGTTGCTCACAGCCCCTACGTGTGGCAGTTATGTTTGCTCTCTTGCTCATAGCCCCTATGGTTTGTCTGACACATACCTGGGATGATATGATGACTAATGTCAATAGTTAATGCCTGACCTCTGATTTGCAGATCTCATCATCAGCAGTGCATGTATGAGCAATAAAATCCAATTACACTGACAACCTTCAAAACTTACTGTGTATATGAGGAGTGTACACACCCTTGTTGACATGACAGCCTCTTTCATGATATGCAGTGGGGCCACAATACTGCATATGCTAACATACACACCTGATATATGACATATGACCTGTGCAATCAAATGCAGTATAAAACAAATGTGTTAGTCATGCAGATGCTGATAGAGATGCATACAATATGCACACCCTTAACACAATGGTTTGTTGCAGCATCTGTTAAGTGAACTACAGCAGTCACTACTCCTGGAAGGGGTATACTAGCATGGCCCATCTTCACTTGCCATTATTTGGTCACTCCGCCTTATAAATGTCCCCCAACTCTGCCGGATTGCAAGGTCAGCTCATGTGCACAGCTCTTGGAGGTCACACAGAGCCTTCACTATTGCTGTGGAGTCAGGGTTATGTCTGGCACAATTCATGATCTTGACTGTGTTCAGATACAGCCATTCTTAGTGAGCTTTGGATGTATGCTTCAGTTCACTGTTGTGTTTCAGGATGACACCCCTCCCCATCCTCAGCCTTATTGCAGATGCTTGACAACTATGGGCCACACATGAGTGTCATTTGGCAGTGTTCCAAATTCAGAATGCCATGTCTACCGACCTAATTCCTGCTAATGAACAGCAACCCTAAAGGTGTACACTGGCACCAGCAAGGTATAAATGGGGATGGTGGGCCGGATGTGGAGTGAGGTGTTGCTTGTGCACCACATGTATCTTTATTAATACTGTCTGTAGGTTTCAACCTTGGTCTCAGTACACCATTACACATTGCAACACATGCCTTTGGGAGACTTGATGTTATGCATATGCTACCTGTAGAGAGCCCTTGATGATGTTTCCTGTGGAACAACTCTTCCATCTGATTACCCTAACCCATAGGCCACACTTATGCAGATTCCAGGTGATTGTCAACATAGGTACTGCACAAGCAGTACTTGCTAGACATTTCTACAAGTCCATCAGTATTGCTGCATGTTTCTGGGCAGCCTCCATGACCAGTTTGCAACATGTGTTGTCATCTGCCTTGGATGGGCATCTGTTTATTTTCTACATTAATGTTGTCCCATACTTCATACACACAAACATGACTGTCTGCTCTGTTTGACATGGTATATGCAATGGTGAGGTAAGGCTACTTCTCCCATGCCTGAGTGCTACCTTTTGTATATGGGATCCATTCCATGGTTTGTAAGATGTGTGCAAGCCATGGCTGCCTCTGTTGCAGGTGAGTGGGCAAATGTCATGGACATACATTTTGGACAGCAGACCATTACTTGGTGTGACATTGAGGCCCTGTACTTGATGGAAGGTGTGTACTCAAGAAGAGTGAATGCTGTCAGTACCTCAAAATCTGCTTCCACAATATGTTATTTGGAGCGTGTGCACACATATGCTTCTAGTGTTTGTTAAGGTATGGGTTCCCCATTTTTGTTGTCCTAACATAGGATTCCATATTACACATTCATTGCTCATGTTAGCATCACATTACAGGTTATAAAAGGTGTGGAATGTGGTATTGTGATTTGCCATTGTTTAGATCAGGAACAGTTGCCATTGCAATAGTGGTGTATACACTGTTGTAGCCACTGTATAAGGGTAATATTTCAGACATGTCCCTACTGTAGGCCATTTGCCCCACCATTATTTTCATCTCTCCCCACACATCCTGCACTGACAGGTTGTTAGGTATACTGCAGGACTCTTACATACCCTTCAGATATGCCACCATGGTGATCACTGTAATGCAGTGCAGCTGACAGCAACAATAAGTGAACATGTACAGCATGCATTATGGGTAGGTGTGTTAAATGTGTGCATGGCAAATACCATGACCATAACATGGCCGGTGTATTGGCAAACCTGAACAAAACGCCATACTCACGAGCTACAGACTGCTGCCCCAGTTGTATTCCAGAGGGACATACATAGTTGTGTGAGAGATGTAATGTCAGTAGCCACACCTGTGGCATTGGTACAGGGTGGGAGCAGCATTTCAGTACATCAACAGTACAAACCCACAATACTAGAGATTATGCACATCTGTTCATTACTACACCACAGCAACAGACTATGTTATCTGACATATGCATGAAGATACTTTATAGATGAAGATGGATAAGCAACAGTGATCTACTAATGTGCTCTGGAGCCTTACTTGCACACTCCTCATCCACTGTGTGGGTGGCACCCACCTCCACAATGCTATCTTCAGGTTCCTGGCTTTGCTGGTGGGCGGGTGACCCACGGCTGGAGAGGAGCTCCTCAGCATGTGTCAGTGGGGGCTGGATGGCATGATCCCCCACATGTGGCTAGCTGGTCCCTCCTAACTGCAGCAGCACGGTGACGGGTGTGGTGGATCAGGTCGGTGCACAGATGTTGCACCTGCTCATAACTACAGTTATGCAGGCCATCATTTACCCTGTGGATGAGCTCATTCCACAGGGTGATCCTGTCCTGCAGATCATGGGCCCTGTGTCCAAATAGGGTTCCATGATGTAGTACGACGAAGTTTATAATGACATCCTTTTCCTGGGGTGTATATGCAGGGAGACATTTATGGGACATTGTACCTGGAAGACATAAACAGGAAAAAAAGTCAGAGGACTTCATACTGCAAGGATATGAAAGTTGTTAATTGACATCTCCCCCCCTCCCCACACACCATATCTGCAACAATAATCTAAACACACAAATCAATGGGTATGTTTACACCAAACCTACTGTTGGGACATATATTCTATTGTACAACAAATATTGAAATGTGTTTCTATACATGTTCCATGTTGAAACACTATCATTGGTGGCCTGTAGCTATCAATGTAACCTGCATGCCATTGTAATGGCCACTGTGGTTCCATATATGCATGTGTTCTGTTTGCTATGCAACTGTTCTAAATCTGGTGTTTTGGGTTAATGGGAATATCTGTGCATGCTGTTATAACTAATCCTGGATTGTGTTGACTATAACTAACCAACATATGTTCTAAAACTGCAACACAATAGCATGTTTGGGAAGGCCATTCCTAGCAGACTCACCACTCCCACCTCATCTGGCTGTGGCACCGGGCCCCAGCAAGTCAAGGACCCACCCTAGAACCTCCTCTTCTGCTGGTCCTGCACTACCTTCAGGTGGAACTGCCTCAGGGGATGGGGCTCACCCCCCCAGGAGTGGACATGGGCAGGATCCTTTCACCTGAAGTCAGGCCCAGGGTCTGGTGCATAGGGAGCTCTGCAGAGAATTAGGAGATCTGCTATGCCAGCTTGAGGGCCATGTGGTGCAATTAGACGGTCAGCCTGCCCCTCCTGCTCAGACCCAGCAGAGCCACTTTCAGGGCTGTGAAGGTGCAGTGGTGACTGCCCATGGGTGGAGACCTTAGTCCCACTGTCTCCATTTGGAGGCTCATGGGCTTCCAATTTCCAAACACCCCTCCCCATCCAAGGTGTTTACCCCACACATGTGTCATATACCACCCCTGTATGCTGTCTTGTCTGTCTTTACATACCCATTGATTTGTGTGTTTAGATTATTGTTGCAGATATGGTGGGGGGGTGAGAGAGATGTCAATTAACTTGTATATCCTTGCAGTACTCACAACTTTAATGATCATTGTTCTAATCTTTACTCTACAGGTATTACTACAATACCCTATGGCCTTGGTTTGGGCAGTGATATGTTTGTAGTGTATACTTCAACTGTCTTGTAGCTAAATTATACATCTCTTACCTGGTAGACCTGTGGAGGGAATGTTTGTTAACACTACCTGACACATATTCCCAGATTCTGAGTTAATATTATGCACATGCCTCTCAGTCTCTTAATGTACACACTCTAGACAAAGCTTGACAACATACGGGTACAAATAGGGACATATTTTGAATATTGCTCTCATAAACTTGGAGAGTTGCTAGAGTAACAGGATTTGTTTAATATACATTTTCTAAAGGTTTTGAGGTCTGAAAATCAAACGTATGTCATTATTTAGTGACTACAATTCTGAGATCCTCCCACTATTCCTTTGGTGTTTTCTGTCTAAGTCTCTCTTGGTTGTACAATCTGACCTTGTAATTACAACAGTCTTATACAGACATTCCTAGTCATATTTGTATGTAGCACAGTGTGATAAACAATGGTTGACACAACATTATTATTCTGATATCAGATGTTGGTGAATGCTACATGTCAGGCTATGCAATACCAGAGTAAACACTACCAGTCCAGGATTTAAATCTTTATTGCCAGGCAGTTACAGTTTGCTTATCTGACAAACCTGTGGGGGGAATGTTTGTTAACACTACCTAACTGTTTCTTCACATATTCCCAGATTCCTAGTTAATATTATGCACATACCTCTCAGTCTCTTAATGTACACACTCTGGACAAAACTTGACAACATGGGAGTACAAATAGGGACATATTTTGAATATTGCTCTCATAAACTTGGAGAGTTGCTAGAGTGACAGGATTTCTTTTATTATACATTTTCTGAAGGTTTTCTGGCCTGAAAATCAAATGTATGTCATTATTTAGTGACTACAATTCTGAGATCATCCCACTGATTTGCCAGGGGGACAGCGGAACAGGCAGAAAATATGAGCCAATTATCTGGACATTCTGCAAAAATCTGTACAGTTGAGAGGTATGATTATGCATACAGCTTACTACTACTCCCAGGATTCGAACCATGGCTGTGTCTGCTAAAAGTACAACAATTTAAGTTTCATCAGAGTGTGCTAGCTGGATATTGCTGTTTATCTCTTCAGTGTTTTCTGTCTAAGTCTCTCTTGATTCTACAATCTGATCTTGTACTTACAACAGTCTTATACAGACATTCCTAGACATTTTTTGTTATGTATCATAGTGTGGGGAGCATTGGTTAACACAACATTACTATTGAGAGAATGCAACAATAAATGCCATACAATACCATAGTAAATACAACCAGTCCAGGATTTAGAACTTTATTGCCAGGCAGTTACGGTTTTATTTAAATATGACCTATATGGGACTATTACTGTCATATTGTCTGGTTTATTCAGTGCACCACATAGACAGTTTTTATACTGTCAGGTGACTTTCTACTACTTTATATTTATTTGGCGTGACTACTACAACCAGGATTGTTACTCACCAGCCTCTGACACAGCCTTTGCAACCTACTAGCATGGGCTTCCTGATTCACAGCCCACTCAGCTGCAGCTGTAAGGGAAATATAGAAATATTTAGGTATACCTATCTATCATATACACAGGCTGGACATTAGTAAACAGTTATTATTATAACTACTTACATACTGCTGGGACATCACCCCTCTATCTTGCTTCTTGGACCCACTCATCCAAGAGCTCCCTCTTTTACCACTTCAAGTCAGCATAGTTGTGCCGGACCTGCTCACCAGTCCAAGAGATACTAGTGGCACTGGTGAGATCACGGGCGGGATGGTCCCAGGCTTCTGCTTTATACTGGGAGCCTTGGTACTGGTCATGCAGCAGTCTCTCATCATGGTTTTGTATCAGGAGTCCTACCATGACCTTGGACTTCTGAATGCCCCAGTGCTGCACATGGAAGCGCATGCCCTCACCAACTCCTGCCATACTGCCTACAGTGGGAAACTGCAACCAGTTATGAGCTGTATTCTTGCCTGTGGGGTTTAAATATGACCGGTTTCCCACCCTTTGCACTGATAGGATGGTTTTGAATATTCTGAGCTAAGTTACGCTATGGGCAAACCTGCTTAGCTAAGGTTGGCAGTGCTTAAAGGGGCAGGTTCAGCATTGCTTACCAATGGGCAAATCCACTTAGCTGGGCTACTAATTGCTTAGCAGTCATATTTATACAATGCTTACACCTGGTAAGCAGAGTTGCGCAATGCTTCGCATTGCTTATTTTTTTTATTTTATAGACTATCGACTGTAAGGGATTGATTTGTCATTCATTACATATTATATATTGGTTTACTGACCCTGACATCCCCAATGTGCTTTCATTACATTTATTCATATGTGACTACACTGTATGGGGCACTTGTGTTTATATGGGGGTTTCCCAATTATATTAAACTGACACCGCACATCTGGACCTACTACAGTACTCTGGTTAACAAATATATGTTATTTAGTAGCTAATTATAAAATAAATGTTTATGCACTGCTTTCAAATGTAAAATGCAAATTGATTACAGTGGAGATCGAACCGGGAATGGCTGCTTGCAAAGCGTACTCTCGAACCACTACACTATTGCAATACTTCTTATGCTGGATGTCTCTTACTATTTAACTTCTTGTGCTGTTTAAGCTGGACTAAGCGTAGCTAAGCAATGGACACACCCACGCAGCTACGCTTAAACTTTATTGTCTGTTTAAAAAAAATATTTGTTGTGTTATTTTATTTGTACCCTTCAGAATATCCTTGCTAATGCTGAACCTGTTATTCTATCAACGTTCTGCTTTGTGGGACAATTGTCCCTTTTGGCTTTGTCCACATTCCTTACTCTGATGGGTTGGGAGGTGTGCACTATGTGCTTATGCTACATGTGTTATTCTAACAACATTTGTCTTGGTAGGGATGATTGTCCCTTATGACTTTGACCAGATTTGTTATCCTGATGGGTTGAGGGTGTTACGAGCATTCTCGCTCATTTTAACTTGCTGAAAGGCAATTCTGGAGTGCAGTGGGTGTGTATATTGTGAGAGCTCTGCTCTCAGACACAGCCCCTGTGCTCATACACAGAACCATGTCCATTTTACAGCACGGCAGCGTGCCTTCATACATATGCATAGCACGCTGCCTTGCTGAACAGGAAAGGTCCCTGCCGTGCAGGAATACCTTATTCTTGCACAGCTGCTTGCTGAACCCAGGGTCTGCTTTTTTAAAAGATCTCCAGTCCAGCCTAAGTGAAAAAGGTCTTTCAGCATGCAGGCTTGGTTGATTACTTGTTTATTGTATTTTGCTTAACATTTTGTGCATATTCCATGTTTTACTTCTTATTTTTACTATATTGTATAACTTAAAATACATTTTTCTATGTTCTATGAATTTTAATATGTAATTTCCTGGAGCTTTTCTCCTTGGGTTTCTACTGAAAATGGGCTTCTAGCTCAGCTGGATCAACCCCATTTAACAAATGTCAAGTAAAATAAAATAAAATAAAGTGCGTTCTTCTACAGGATTTTTGAAAGACAGGAGTGGAGCAAAAGACAATACCAAGTCCATAAAGTCAATACTTTAAGCTATTAAACTGGCAGAGCTGCCAGTGACCTCCAGAAGTCCCAAAGTTTAGTCATGCACAGCATGGTATACTACACAGAAAATTGCCAAATCCTCACATATGTAATCCACAAGATAAATCTTCACTCACCATTAGCAAGTTTCAAAACACAGCAGGTGAGGCACTCCACCCTATCTATGTATCCAAACTTTGGAATTTAATCCCTTCCCCACTCAAGCACTTAAACAGATCAAGGAAACACAAATTTTTAAACAGAGCTCAAAAACTATCTGACAAAATCCTGGCTTATTCTCGGGATGAACATGCCATAATTCTCTACATAAATCATTATTTACAACATGGAACCCCTTTAAATCAGTAACATGGAAAGAAACGTGCACTATATGTGTTTGTTATATGCACAAGTAAAACTGAACTGCTATATAAAACCTTTTATTGTATATATAACAACTGAAAGGATTATATGTCATGAATGTACTTCTGCGTAAACTTATTACTCCCCTGACTGTCAAGTGATGTTTGTTTACTCTCATTTATTGTTTATCTGCAGGTTTTCTCCTGGGCCTTAAGTAAAAAAAGGGTTCAATGCCCAGTCATACTACCTTGGTCAACCAATGTAAAATAAATAAATCAATCAAGAAAAAGTTGAACAAACCTTTGGTATTCTTTGTTCAAAATAAGTTACGTGACCCTTACAGTAGACAGATAATTTCTAACTGGTTGGGTATTTATAGTGGTCTTTTTTCAATGATTTGGTTATAGGGGGTAACTGGAATGGCATGGGTCTATATTATGGCAATGCCATTTGCTCACCTTACTGATGCATGCTGACCCTAACCATGCCCCCAAACCTAACCCTGCATCTTACCTTAAAAAAAACCTTTCTATAACTACCTATATTCAGGCAAACCATGTCCTATGGTATTGGTCTGATTTAGTTTTTTTTTTTTTTCATTTTAATGCATTTTTAGTGTAAACTGAGCACAGAAGTAGCGGGTTTACCTTTTTCCCTCTGTTAATTTAATGTGGGTTTAGGTGTTTTTTTCTCTGTAGTCAGATGTATCCACATTAAGAACAGTCTGTGTTTTAGTCTCTGTGTTGTGAGTATCTACATTATGAAGTGTCTACATTTTTAAATAATAGATATTAGATATATTTGTATGTGTCTATGTATTTATTTTTCTATTTTCTATTTACATTTTACAAACATGCAGACATTAATATATCTATGTACATCCAGACAGATAAAAGAGGTCCAAATATGCATGCATATGTATAGTTGTGTCTGAGGACTACTTTAAGTATAAGTGTCCATTTGTAGTAATGCTTCACAATGTGTCCTACTTCTTATGGAACTAGCCTAAAATTAGTCATTTATTTGTGCAGAGAGTATACTGATTAAGTGAGCAAAATGAAATACCTACTAGTAGATACTGCATATCATTTTGCAATTGAAAAACTTGTGCAGGATTTTCACACTTGCCCAACATATAGCTGTCTTTCAGAATTACATACTTCCATGCTTTCTTCAAGCCACTTTTTTCTAGTGTTAAAGTCTGCCCATTATGCATTCATTTTGGCAATATTTATAACTACATTTAAAAGAAGAAACAAGTAAACAAAACATACATACGTTTTTGTTTTCTCCGGTGTAGCTTTTTCTGCTGCAGACTGATATTGGTGGGCTAGCATTAGCCTTTTTGCAGAACAGTCTTTGATAACAGACAAACAAGCCAGCTTGACATGACAGGTGACATTGGAGAACAATATGAGTCTGGGAACGAAAGTTCAAAAGCAAGCTATGTTTCAGGAATGCTGCCATTGTAAACAGCCAGTGCCACGTGTATTAAGGAAGCACAATTCTGATAACACTTTTATACTTGCTTATTTTTTCTCCAACTTTATTAAGTCCTTCAACATTCAGCTACTATCACTCCACAATCCTGAAAACAGGGCCAGTTTTGAAAAGGAATTTCCTAACCATTCCAGGAATGAACATGATTCACACTGGTCTGTGCTTTGAACAGTTCCACTGCAGTGCATTATGCACTTTGACTCCTGTGATAACATGTACATGAAATGACACAAGGTAACTTTAAGGTCAGAGGCATCAGCTGCAGAATGTTTCACTGTAAAGTGGTAAGGATCTACATGAATAAGTAACTTTTCTGGAAGTAATCACTGCATGTAAATGACTGTCCAGCATTACATATTTTATACATAAATATGGTATATAAAAACAAGATGAATGAAATACACTTCAACCATTTTAAATCACAGATGTAGTTGGAGACTTGTTTTGCCCTTGAATAAATGTGCTTGCTGTGGCCTACACTTCCTTAGCAACAGATCACAGATGCAGATTATCTGTTTGTTTTAAAGGTACAGCTCAGCCTCATTCAGGAAAAGAAATAGCTCACATTCTTTTTCTTTTTTAGATGTCAGATACTTTTATGGTCTGAATTTAAAAGATTCGGTAAGCTACAGTTGAGCAAAATGATCATTTCTGTTGGAAATCTAAATTATTTCCCTCCAAAACATTTTGAAAGTTTTTTACTAATTGCTGAATATTCACTTATCTCATCTATGCCTTACTCATAAATAGTGATATAGAAAGAGCCAGTGAAAAAATGTGAACAGCAGGCTGTTTATTCTAGAATACGTTCATCAACGGCCAGTCACATAGGTGCATCAGATGGTCCCGCCTGCTGTTCTATCAGCCTCAGTGATTCTGTTCACTATGCCTTTTTAGGGTGTTCCATACTATATCTGGGGGAAAACAGCATATATTGTTTTTAATCCCTTATTTCTCTGCAGACCTTGAGATTAATTTCTTCTGGGATAAACTTTAATAATGTCAAAGTGCAATTCCACAAACTTGGGAGTGTAACTTGGTAGATATGACTTAAATAAGAGTGCATGATTTGAGAAAAGACAGGAAGGGAAGCAACAAAGACCTGGATATTATGCATCGGATGGCATGCCCAACAATGAACTTTTTCTGTTTTTACTGGTTTTGGTTACTAGGAGCAATACATAAAGACAGCAGCATACTGGTTTCTATAACATGAACCCCCTCCCACAAAAACACTTTTATTTTATTTTGTTTGTAGTTTTGATTAATATTCAGTTCTTTGCTAAGTTTAAATGTACTGTAGTCACTGTATTGAAAAGTCAGATTAATGATTGTTGACCTATCAATACAGACCCTAAGTGCCTGACAGCAAGAGGTTCTCCGGTTCAATTCTCATGGCCTCGATCACTGCTCTAAACAATGTAGATACAGTTGATTGCCTTGTTTTGTTGAAGAAGTTTGTGTCATCTGGACCTACTGGACAATTAAAGTCCCACTCAGAAAAAAAAGTTTCCTCCCTTATTCACCAACATATAAAACTTACAATTATAATGATTTGGGAAGGATTTCTTGTGGAATTACTATAGATGCCATAGTAGGAAGAAATTTTGGCAGATAGCATTTAGACCCTAGCAATCTCCAACAATTTTCCTGCCAATTGTCTGTCACTTTCGTGTCATACAACTGGATCAGCAGTATAGCTGACACAAGCCTGCTGCCCAGAGTGACATGCAGATATTACCAATGTGTTTAGCTTTATATGACCAGGATGAGTTAGATATGTGTTTAAAACTGTCCCACTAGTTGTCTGCAAAACTGGACAGTGGACAGTTTTGCTTTTCTAAATAAGATATGACCTTTCTATCTGAGTTCCTATTCCCACTGATATTGAAAGAACAGTCATTTATTCAGGTGAACCGAGTTTTATACTAACTCAAGAAATAATCTGTTTGTTACAAATGCTGTCAGATTGATGTCCCCATCAAAATTATAATGAACCCTCAGATCTAGAGATGGGCATGTTCCATTTATATAAAAAATCTGTAACATCCATGACACCATCAATATGCACATACATTGAAATGCAACTGGTACAAACAGAGACAACTATGTATGTTCCTGCTTACAACAACATAAAGCCTGCTGTGCAATGGCACATGACTCCACCAAATAACAGAAAGCTAAGGAGTGATATGGCTCAGATCCATACAGCAGTGCGGAATTCCTCATGTGGAAAAGAATATGGCTCATAGAGTTCATATTCCATCCATCCACAGCCCCTTTTTCCCATTTTTGTAAATGGGGTTGAGATGTCAATTCAGTAGTGACAGTTATCTATAGCCAAGGTTTACACCACTGGGTAGCTAGCCGTGCCGTAGTAGTTTTTCCATACCACACACTCACGTGCACATCTATGGCCAATTTTGAGTTTCTAATCCATCTACTGTATGTCTTTCGAATGTGAGAGAGAACCGGAGCACCTGGCAGAAACCTACATGAACACAGGGAGAACATGCAGTCTCTGCACAAAAGTCTCCCCACCTGAGAATCGAATGG
Source organism: Protopterus annectens (assembly GCF_019279795.1). Taxonomy (NCBI): domain Eukaryota; kingdom Metazoa; phylum Chordata; order Ceratodontiformes; family Protopteridae; genus Protopterus; species Protopterus annectens. The sequence goes on along the minus strand of NC_056732.1, from coordinate 626,852,129 downwards.
GAGAATCTCTTGCTGTTAGGATCTCAGGGTCTATATTTGACTTTTCAATAAAATGAATACAGTACATCTAAACTTAACACAAAATGAAAACAAATCAAAACAACAAACAAAATAAAATAAAAGCGATTTTGCAGAAGGGGAAGACCCCTGCATTCTCCACATCCTTAGTAATTAAATATACCAACTCTGACACTGCACAACAATAGGGAAAAAATAAAAATTCCTACCCCACTGCTTGTGATCTCACACTAGTATCTCAAGAAGCCAGTAACTGAATGATCTTCCAGTAACAACTGTGAAAGCTGGCAACAGCAATCATATGTAGTACATGCACACATACACGCACAGAGATACACACACACACACACACACACACACACACACACACACACACACACACACACACACACACACACACACACACACACACACATATGCATTCACTCACACACATTAAAACATACATACAGAAGGACACTTTTTTAATATTCTGGATACATCAGTCAAATAAGTTCAATGCAATACAGCAAACACTAAAAATCAACAGTCTGAAGTCCAACAGAAAGAAAAGCTCTGTTAATGTCAAAGTTGCTCAGAAAACGGAGATGCTAGGAACCCAGAGCATAACTTAAAGTTAGAGTGTAAGTTGTCTAAATTTTGATGATGCGAGGTATTGCCAACTATGCTAGGAGAAGTAGAGCAGTGGATGTGTAACGTACACAAGCAGAACTAGCTGGAATTTTGTAAAGAATTATATGTCATTTCTGTATCAAACTAATTTGTACAGATGCTTGTGTTGAAAAATGTATTTATAAAGCTGCTTGAGTTAAAAATGTAGCAACAGCGTGCTCTGCTGGACAGAAAAAGAAATATACATGTATTATTGTAACTGCTTAAATGTATATGTTTTAACAAGGATACTGGAAGAGAAGAGGTTACTCTCAAAGTTTGAAAATAGTTTGAAATTAAATTATCTGGCTTATGCCACAAATACTGTATCTTACAGTTCTCAATGCAGTCAGAGACAAAAAGTCTGTACTAGGAAGCCTCCTGCATTGTCTTTGGGGTGAACTAATTGCTACTCTGGAAGGGTGAAGGTTTGAATTTGTTTTATGACTTCCAGGAGCTGCAGCACATCTTATCAAGGCTCTGTGTGTGTGTGTATTATTGACACATATATGCTAAATCCTGACAGCTTCTAGCCAAGGGGGGAAGCAAGGAAACCAGAAGTCAGATGACCAGATGTATTGATGTCATTCTGTAATCCATCACTAAAAATAATGTTTGGATACTAGGTGAAACTAAAGTCTCATAGCACTCTGTTTTTTTAACCTGGCAAAGAAGATTTTCTCAACTACTTCATCTTGCCTTGCTCTAGTAGGTAACGAGGGAATAATATTTTTTATATCAGCCAGGAAATACAGTGAGATTAGTTAAGTATTGCTTTTTCTGTAAATGTGTGAACCTATCCACCTGCATTATTTTTAAAATTTCCTGTGAATGAAACTCTGGTGTTTATTATAAACAGATATTGAGTATTTTCATGTTGTTTTATTATTTATTATTAAATATATTTAAACTTTCATTGTGGCCGGTCCTTTAGAGAATACTTTAACCTTTGAGAGTACTTGTATCTATTGGTGACACTGTGGCCACTCCTGAAAGCCTGGCTGTTTAGTCAATATTCCAACTCCAAGAACTTCAGTACTTTATTACAGCAAAGCATTCAGATATAAATCCTTCTTCAGTGCATTATACAGTCTGTAACATTCTTTCAGTTTTTGTAAAACAAGACTAAAATCGTGTGAGCATGGCTAGCTAATCACATCATCTCTACAATAATTCAATTAACATTTTAGCTTAGAGATGTAGCAGTTCCTTAAAAAGCTTCCTTAAAAAGTACTCAGACATACTTTTAGCTCAATTTATAAATAAATACTAGAACCATATACTTAATAAATCTCAGTCTAATAAAATATTTATTACAAATATTTTTACATGTTCAAATTATTTGCATATATACAAAAATACATATATATGTATATACACACATTTAAATAACTAGTGCAATTGCATTTGTCTAGTTGCTAAAACTGGCTTAATACTAACCAGGTTATTCAACCCTGGTAATACATCTGCTTGCAGTCTTAAGATCCATGCATATTCTTTATTCTGCAAAGGTTATTAACATCACCCCCTCTTACTTGCTTATGCACTGTTTCCATCACCCTAAATCTGAAGGTGTGCTCAGTACCTTTCTCCAAAATATGCTTACTTAACACATTCTGCTGTATTTGTCTACATATCTCTGACTTATGTTTTATTATTCTTTCCTTTAGTTTCCTTGTACTTTTCCCAACATAAAATGAAAAAGCATTTTAGGCAGGTACCAAGATATATTACATATTGCATGTTGCTGTACATTAAAAACAAATATTTTTTATTTGAAACTGGATAGATGTACATTTTGTTGTCCTTCATAAAAACATCAGTACAGCAGCTGCAGTTCAAACATGCTCTGTTATATAACTTACCGGAGTTTTTGGGCAAGAAATAGTGAAAAAGTTAAACAGCTCTATACTTATACTGTAAGTATAAACTCCGGTAATTTATGGAATACCAAAGATCCATAAATCTTTGACCCAGCCATCCATGAGACCTATAGTCTCAGGGAGAGGCTGGGTAACAGAACCTGTTTTATATACTTGCAAGAATGTTTAAGTAAGTATTTACCACAGAACTGGAGTTATATAAGAGACACAAATGACTTCTTGATCAAGCTGAGAGACTGGAACACAATGAATAAATGCAATGATTTTATGTTTGTAACATTGGATATTAACTCATTATTCACTGTAATTCCAAATGAATATGGCATAGAAGCAATATGGGGTTATTTAAATGAAGACACAACTAAGCCAGCTAATGACACAGAAACTAGCTGTCTCTTATTAGACCTGGTATTAACTAACAATGTATTTTTATTTAATGAGCACCCATATATACAGATAGCTGGAGTAGTCATGGGTACCCCCATGGGAAATACCTATGCAAATTTAGTTATGCATCAGTGGGAAAAATCAGTTGTATTTAATAATGAGCAAGTTATGAATAACAAGGTTCTGTTTTATTGAAGATTTGTTGATGACTGCCTCCTTATATGGAATGGTACTGAGCAAATGCTGAACGAGTATTTGGAATATTTAGAGAGTACCACTGTATTTTATAGATTCAAAACACAATGTTCAGCTAAAATAATTTCCTTTATGGATGTACTACTTGAAAAGGAAGGGAATGTAATTGTAACAAGTGTTCATAAAAAGGAAGTGCAAGTTAATCAGTATGTGCATAAAGAGAGCATGCACCCCCACACATTTTTAAAGGAATAGTGAAAGCACAACTTATTAGAACAAGTAGGTTAAATACTAGTGACAGTAAATGCAAGCTGCAGATGACTGAACTGGCAAATGAATTTATAGAGAGAAGATATGCAAAATCTATGGTGGATGAGCTAGTAAATGAAGTTGTTAATAGTAGAACAGGACTAATAAAACCTATTTTAATAGTGACTATACATGTAGTATAGTGAATAAAGAAGAAAATAAGGTTAAATATCTAACTACTTATAGTGTTAGGACTAGGGAAGTAATAAAAATTATTGAGAATAATTGGAATATTTTGTTGGCTATGCCAGGACTACATTAGTTACTTAATAATAAGCCAGATTTTACATATAGGAATTTAAAGAACTTAAAAATTATTTTACTTATTGTCAGTTTGATTACCGGGGAAGTCCATTGGGTCAGAGTGACCCGTTATCAGTGGAGGCCTGGGGAGAAAAGCTCCAAGATACATAATACAGATAAGGTACAGAAATACACGGATCTCAGTCTTACATAATATGGAAACAGTTACAAGTAAGTACCTTGAAAATATGCATAATAAGCAGAAAAGCATTGTGTGTGGACTTATTGTTTATACATTTTATTTAGTGTACACACTCAGATATTAGGTGAGAAGATGCTTTATATGAACCTGAGGGGGAAAACCCCCAGGAGAATAGCTGAAGGAGAGTTGTTGAGGGCTTAGACACCTGAGTGGGGAAACCCCCCAGGGGAATGGACTAAGGAAGATTAAGTTGGATGGTGGCAATTGCATTTCCATTTTGTGGCCAGGTGTTTGGTAAGCTGAGTTTTGAAGTTTTCTAAGTTTGGGAGGAAGAGAATTCCATTTTTTGCCTAGAGAGACAGCGAGGAGAAGTTGGCCTGTTGTACTTTCGGGTTTGGGGATAGCAATTAGGTTGTGATGCTCGGATCTGAGAGTTCTATTGGGGGTGTAATGGGGGAGGATATTAGTTAGCACTGGACACTTAGTTGGGTGATATACAAGTCTGTGTGCAGTGGTGAGTTGGAGGAAGTCTAAGTAGTTTGGGAGTTCAAGCCACTTTAGGGATCTTAGGGTAAGGCAGTGATGGGTAGAAGGTTTAGATTTGGTAGCAAATTTTGAGATTTTATTATAGCAATTTTCTAGTTTGGAGGAAATAGAGGAGAGTAGGTTAGTTAGCTGGGGGCTCCATATAATAAGGAAGGCAGTAGATACATGGTGGCTAGAGTATTCCTAGTAGTATAAGAGAGGAAGCAATTGTTCCTATACAGCATACCTAGCTTTTGGTGGATTTTCTTAATATTTTGTTGAATATGGATATCGAATTTGAGATGTTTGTCAATAGTAATACCAAGTAGTTTAGCGAAAGGGATCACTTCTATAGCTGAATTAGTTTGACTTAGAACTTTGAAGGCATTTTTGTTGTAGGAGAATGATTTTGTGGGAGGGAAAAGTAGAATTTTTGATTTGTTTGCATTGAGAGAGAGGTGGTTTTGGTGCATCCAATTTTCGGTGGTTGAGAAGGCAGTTTGTGTTTTAGACAGCAATTCTGAGAGGTTAGAGGCAGAGCAGACTAAGGTAGAATCATCTGCATATTGAATAATTTTGGAATCAGGAATGGCAGTGTGAAAGTTGTTTATGAAGATATTGAAAAGCATGGGCCCTAGGATAGATCCCTATGGTACGTCAGTGTGGGTAGGTAAGAAGGAAGAGGTAGAGCACTTCCAATTGACTGCCTGAGTTCTATCTGATAGGTAGCTGGTGAACCAGGATATAGTGTTTGGGGAGCAAATGAGCTTTGAGAGGTGATAAAGAAGGTGTTTGTGTGAAGCAGTGTCGAATGCTTTGGACAGATCAAACAGAACAGTATAGACTAGATGTCCAGAGTCTCGGGCTAGATTGACTGTTTCTAAGAAAGAGAGTAGAGCAGTTATAGTACTATGACCTGGGCTGACACCATGTTGTGTAGGTGTAAGAAGATTGTTTTGGGCCAGGTAAGGCATAAGTTGAAGGTGAATGCACCTTTCAAGGATTTTAGAGATTGGAGAGAGCAGAGCGAGAGGGCGGAAGTTAGAAATGCTGGTGTTTTTGCCTCCTTTATAAAGGGAAAGAATATAGGCTGAGTGCCAGAGTTTGGGGATGTAAGATTCCTTAATAGATCTGTTGATTATAATACTGATTGGGAGAGCTAAGGCATCAGCAGCACATTTTAGGAAGGCAGAGGGAATGTTGTCAGGAGCATTAGAGCATGGTTTAAGTTTGGATAGAAGTCTTTTTATGGAGTTAGTAGAGGCGAGTTTGATGTCGAACAAGGAGGGAGAGTTATTATTGGGGTTGGATGAGGAAGAGAGAGGGGCTGGAGGGTTAATGTTGGGGAAGGTCCTGGTCAGGTCAGAAATAGTTTCTAAGAAGAATGAGTTAAAATCAGAGGCTAGATCAAGATCTGATTTGCTTGGGTCAGGACAAGGATTATTTTTGGATCCTGGGTTAAGCAGTGAGTTTATTGATTTCCAGAATTTCTTGGGGTTTTTGTTGTTGTTGGACTGGAGTTTGATATAGTAGGACTTTTTGTCCTTAGTTATTAACTGTTTTGCTAGGTTATGTTGCTGTTTGTATTGGAGCAGGGTATTGGGAAGTTTATCTTTTTGGTAGATCTTCCAAAGTTTGTCCCTTTGGTGCATATTTTTTTAGTATCTTTGGATAGCCAAGGAGCTGTATTAGTTTTTATCCTCTTGTGTCTAAGATGGGCAAGGGAGTTTAGAGTGTCTAGGAAGACAGAGTTGAAGTGTTCTATAGCATTGTCAAGAGGAAGGGAGTTTAGTATTTGTCAGTTCATTTGTTTGAGAATGTTTGAGAATGATGTGGAGTTGAAATTACTGAGGCTACAGGTATAAATATATTGGTGCTGGTGTGGGGACAAGATCGTTGAGTGATGAATGAAAGCTAGGAAATGGTCACTGATGGAATCAGGAGTTGTGCCAGAGTTGGTTATTTTATTAGGATCAGAGACTAAGATCCAGTCTAAAGTAGAACCAGGGGGATTTACTTTGTTAGGTCGGGTGACTGAGTGAATTATCTGAGAGAAGTTATAGAGGTTGATGGATAGGGAGGGAGAGGTGCTATTAATTTTGTACCAGTCAATATTTACAACTCCTAAAATATAAGTTTCATACTTAATTTCAGTAGAGGCCCATAGAATAATATCCTCAAGGGTAGCGATATTGTTACCAGGAGAGATATAAAGGGCTATTATGCAGATATTCTTGTGTTTATTCATTTTAGTAGTCCAGCAGTCAATTCTGTGTTCTGGAAAGTGGAATTGGAGTTTGGAGGGGGATTAAGGTGAGGAGGTTGGAGTATACTAAGGCAGAGCCACCCCCTTTCTTATTTGGTCAGTCATTTCTGAGAATATTGAATCCTGAGGGTAGGATCTCAGCATCTGATATATGTGGTTTGAGCCAAGTTTCAGAGACTGCTAAGATGTCTGGTTGGTTGTGGCATAGCCAAGCTTGAAAGTGATGAGCTTTGTTGTTAAGACTCTGGGTGTTCATGGAAAAGATTTTTAGGGTGTTGTGGGAGGAGGAAGCAGGTAGGGGGTAGGTGTTGCAAGTAGGGGGACTAGGACCAGGGTTGGGGTGGATATCTCCAGCAAGGGCTAGATTGTTAAAGGAGGTATCCTTTAGCCATTTGAGTTTAAATAGTGTGAGTTTTGGAAAATCCAGAAGTAGTTTAGGAGACAGTATCTTAATTGTAGAGGAAAAGATTTTAAGGTGGAATAGGTAAAGTGGGTTGGGCTGTATAAGTGAGGAAGATATTGAGTAGAAATGTGAGAAGGATTGTAGGTGAAGGTGGGGTTGTGAGGAGGTTATTTTTGTAGGTAATATTGCATAAGCAGTGAAGGAGAACAAGCTGGTGTAGTAGAGAGAAATTAGGAAGACAAGGAGAAAGCAAGGGGTGTAGAGAGAGTGATGACTTAAGAAATGCATGTTGGAAAAAAGAAGAATGGTATAAAAGGATAAGGAGAAAGGAGGATGTCTGTGAAGCAGTGAAGGTATAGGAGGAAAGAGAAAAGGGATTTAATTGTTTATGGAGGGAGGAAGAAGTGAAGAGAGTTTAAGTGAGAAGGTAGAGATTGGGAGAAAATGGGAGGGAAAATTCCTATGCTGAGTGGAGAGGGAGGGGGAAGAGGAAGGAGCTGCTATTGGGTAATTAGGTGGGGGGGAGGGGTATGTGATGAATAAAGGTATGACTCCTGGGGTGGGTGGGATATGGGGGTAGGGTACAAAAGAAGGAAGGAGCTTGAGAGGAAAAATCAGTGGAAGAAGTTTATTAAGGTAAATTTAGTTATAGGTTCATAGGTTCATAGGTTCATACTAGGCTATCTGCCCGAGGGCATTTATAAGCCTAGCCCATTGTTTTGTGGCTTACGCCACCCCTTTAGTATGGGGAACTATACCCATTATTTTGCTGTGCCTCTGTCGAGCAGTGACACTGAGGTAATTCCTGGGGTATATCTGCGATCTCCCATCCATTGGTCAAGATTTCTCTTGAACAAGGCCAGCGAGGTGCTCTGCCTCACATGTACCGGGATTTTGTTCCACAGCATAGGAGTCTTTGGGTGATGAATCTATCTCTCCAGCACGTCCTATTAATAGCCGTGGTTTAAGTCTCCGCCTTGTGGCTCTGATGGATCTAGATTTTGAGGTGAAGCATATTCATCAAACCTGGGTTTTACATGGCCTTGTATGTTAGGCAAAGGTCACCTCTGAGCAAGCGGTAAGGGCCTGAATAGAGCTGGAGTTCTTTCAGTCGGGCAGCATGGAACAGATTTTTGAGACCCTTTATCCTTTTGGTGAGGAACTTTGTGGCCTCTCCAGCTGCTGCAAGTGTCGGGTCAGATACATTCGAATGGGGCATTGTACTCAATCATTGGTCTGATGAGTGATGAGTAAAGGGAGACTATGACCTCCCTTGATCTAGATGAGAATCCCTTCATGATAAGGTGGGCAATGTAGAAGGACTTCCTAACTACTTTAGCTACATGGGTGTCGAATGACAGACTACTATCAACCTGGGTCCCCAGGTCCCTGATAACTTCTTCTGTGCTCAGTGGATTGCCACCTATTTGGTAGCTAGGGTAACCTTGTTTTTCCCGGGGGGTGACTATGCATTTTGGCATTTAACTTTAGGCCATGGCTCTGGCACCAGTTATCCGCTTCTGTGAGACCCTTCTGAAGGATATCTGTGTCAGATGTGTTTTCTACAGTTTGCAGTCATCTGCAAACTTTGTCAGCCATAACCCTCCTGTGTTTGCTTGTACTGAGCGGAAAGTAGATGCCAAACAAGAGTGGGCCCAGGACTGAGCCCTGTGGGACACCACTTGTGACAGGCTTTGAGTCTGACATGGCGCCAGCAACTCTGACCCTGTGGGTTCTGTCACTCAGCCAGTTTGCAACCCATCTTGTGATGTATGGGTTAACATTTAAGCTGATGAGTTTTTCAATGATACCTTAGCCAGATCGAGGTAGGCTGTATGGACTGCCTTTCCTCATCAATGGCTTTGGTGACTGTTTCAAAAAGTCAACCAAGTTTAAAAGGCATGATCTGCCTTTGACAAAGCCAAACTGGGTTGGATCCAAAGTCTGCAAATTCCTATGTCTTTATTTATGAGGTCCATTATGATCCTCTCCATGGCTTTGCAGATAAGGCTTGTCGGTCTGTGGAGGCACCGCCTTTGTGAAGTGGGACCACAGTTGCAGTGCGCCACTCCCTGGGTACGTATCCAGAGATAAGACTTTGATTAAACAGCTGTCCTAGCTGTGGGTTTAATTCCTCATTGAGTTCGTGGAGCACACAGCCGGGGACACCATCGGGTCCCATGGATGCTGTGTTTTTTGCTTTGGAGAGAGCAGTTCTCACTTGGGCGCTGGAGATGTTTGGGGGGCTGCACTCACCATGTTATTCAACCCTGGTAATGCATCTGCTTGCAGTTTTAAGATCCATGCATAATCTTTATTTTCCAAAAGGTTATTAATATCACCCCCTCTTACTTGCTTATACACTGTTTCCATCACCCTAAAGTTGAAGGTGTGCTCAGTACCTTTCTCCAAAATATGCTTGCTTAACACATTCTGCATTTGTCTACGTATCTCAGACTTATGTTTTATTATTCTTTCCTTTAGTTTCCTTGTACTTTTCCCAACATAAAATGAAGAGCATTTTAGGCAGGTACCAGGATATATTACATATGTAGTATTGCATGTTGCTGTACATTAAATAAAATATTTTTTATTTGAAACTGGATGGATGTACATATTGTTGCCCTTCATAAAAATATCAGTACAGTAGCTGCAGTTCAAACATGGGTGTGTGCCTGTTGTATATATTTTCTGAGCTCTCTTCTGATGCCTAAAATCTTTATAACACAATCGCAATATTAGTGACTCCTCTAGGCACCATCTTTCCTTCCCTGGAATTAACCCTGGCTGCTGCGCGCTCCTGGTCCTGGTGCCTGCGACTGCTTTCCCAGTTCTGCATCCTGCCTATTTCAAATCCAAATCTAGAGTCTACCTGCCTGCCGGCTATGGACCCCTTTCAAAATAATCTGAGCTCCCACTGGACTGCTATCCTAGCACCCTTCCAGGGGGAAGGGGAAGCACAGCAAAATTAGAGAATAGACACTGAAACCTTGTGGTGAGGAAAGGATGTAGGCAAACAGGGAATGAGAATGTCAGAGATAAGTATAGAGCCAAACACTAAAGAAGGAAGGAGCTCGAGAGGAACAATCAGTGGAAGAGGTTTATTAAGGTAAGTTTAGTTATGTATAGATAAGTGGGAATACAGTAGTAGAGCAGGTTAGAGAATAGCTAGATGATAATTGTAAAAGTAGGAGTTAAAGCTGAAAGTATGTTAAGAGCAGGGCTTAAAATAACCGAGTTGAGATGCATTAATATTATAAGCCAGAGGGAAAATAGTGTGCATTAATATTATAAGCCAGAGGGATAAAAAGTGGACTGACTGAAATAAGGGTGTCACCTAGTGGACAGGTTATGTATTACAATGGAAGTTCTGTCTGGGAGAAAGGCTGATCAAGGAATTGGGAAGGGAGAAAATACTCAGGAGAAGGGGCTTGTGCTAGTGAGAAGAGAAAGTATGCTAGCTACTGGGTAGAGAGGGGCTATGGCTGCTGGCTGTCCTGGCTTTAATCACCAAAAGTAAAAAATGTCAAGCATATGCTTTACTGACAGTTTAGGGAGTACACATACATGTTTACTTCTTTACTGGAGGGTGCTAGGATAGCAGTCCAGTGGGAGTTCAGGTTATTTTGAAAGGGGTCCGTAGCCGGCAGGCAGGTAGACTCTATGTTTTGGATTTGAAATAGGCAGGATTCAGAGCTGGGAAATGTTTACTTCTTTACTGGAAGGGTGCTAGGATAGCAGTCCAGTGGGAGTTCAGATTATTTTGAAAGGGGTCCATAGCCGGCAGGCAGGTAGACTCTAGATTTGGATTTGAAATAGGCAGGATGCAGAACTGGGAAAGCAGTCGCAGGCACCAGGACCAGGAGCGCGCAGCAGCCAGGGTTAATTCCAGGGAAGGAAAGATGGTGCCTAGAGGAGTCACTAATATTGCGATTGTGTTATAAAGATTTTAGGCATCAGAAGAGAGCTCAGAAAATATATACAACAGGCACACACCCATGTTTGAACTGCAGCTACTGTACTGATATTTTTATGAAGGGCAACAATATGTACATCCATCCAGTTTCAAATAAAAAATATTTTATTTAATGTACAGCAACATGAATACTACATATGTAATATATCCTGGTACCTGCCTAAAATGCTCTTCATTTTATGTTGGGAAAAGTACAAGGAAACTAAAGGAAAGAATAATAAAACATAAGTCTGAGATACGTAGACAAATACAGCAGAATGTGTTAAGTAAGCATATTTTGGAGAAAGGTACTGAGCACACCTTCAACTTTAGGGTGATGGAAACAGTGTATAAGCAAGTAAGAGGGGGTGATGTTAATAACCTTTTGGAGAATAAAGATTATGCATGGATCTTAAAACTGCAAGCAGATGCATTACCAGGGTTGAATAACATGGTTAGTTTTAAGCCAGTTTTAGCAACTAGACAAATGCAATTGCACTAGGTATTTAAATGTGTGTATATACACATAGATGTATTTTTTGTATATGTGAAAATAATTTGAACATTTAAAAAACATTTGTAATAAATATTTTATTAGACTGATAGATTTATTAAGTATATGGTTCTAGTATGTATTTATAAATTGAGCTGAAAGTATGTTGAGTATTTTTTAAGGAAGCTTTTTAAGGAACTGCTATATCTCTAAGTTAAAATGTTAATTGAATTATTGTAGAGATGATGTGATTAGCTGGCCATGCTCACATGATTTTAGTCTTGTTTTACAAAAACTGAAAGAATGTTACAGACTGTATATTGCACTGAAGAAGGATTTATATCTGAAAGCTTTGCTGTAATAAAGCATTGACATTCTTGGAGTTGAATTTTTTTTTTTTGTTATTCAGCTTTTATTTTCTAACTTCTGGTTTATCACTACATTAGCCTTTGGTGTTAAGTATTTGGTAAATGTTTCCATATGTATAAATATTAATTTCACTCAGTATAATCGCATACCCTTGCAAGAGCCTTAGGGTAGCTGGATTTGGAGTGTTTGGTGGTGGTGTAATACCTTATAGCCTTGGAAGAAGGGCCATAGCTAGTAAATCTGTGCTAGCCTTTCCCAGGTGTGTGTGTGTGTGTGTGTGTGTGTGTGTGTGTGTGTGTGTGTGTGTGTGTGTGTGTGTGTGTGTGTGTGTGTGTGTGTGTGTGTGTGTGTGTGTGTGTGTGTGTGTGTTAGCTGCTTGGAGCAGGGACACAGAGCACTGGTTCCACAGAGATGGTGCTGGAGAACTTGACTTGGACACTTAGGTGAGGACTCAACCATAGACCTGTGCTAGTGGGGAGTCTTATTGGGATCTGGAGAGAGAGAGGGAGGACCTAGCCCCTGGACTGACAGTGCTCCCTTTGTGCTCTTAAGGGAAATTGTGCTTGATGCAGAGAGCTGCATCTAGAAATACTGGCTTTATCCATTTTTGTTCCAAGTAAACGTCCCTCTCTAGTGTCAGTGATGAGGATTCAGGCTCCTTGATTACTGGCCCAGAGTGGAGACATCACATATTGGTGAAAAGTGGTGTGCATATTGAACTTGTCACTAAAGGTGTGTATTCTCAGCAGTCAAACATTCAGAGTTTTATTTCATAGCAATTGTATTTATTTATTGTTAGTTTAGTCTAGTCAGGGAAAGCAGGAGAAGATGTCAGCAGAGGATTATGGAAAGCTGACAAAGAACCAGTTGGCCAAGGTGCGCAAAGCCAAAGGACTGATGCATGCCAACATGACTAAAGAGGAAATTATTTCACCCTTATTCACAGCTCAGACCAGCAACCAGGAGGATAAACAGTCTGGTGATGGAAATTTGCAGCCCTCAAAAACAGGACAGTTCAGCTGCATATTTATATAAGGGAACCCATGGTGGGCAGTCTAAACCACCCTAACAGAGTCCAGTAGTAATAGGGGAAGCCACTAGTTCAGGTACATGGCCAGGATCAAGGGTTAAATGTTTTAAATATAACCAGTGGGGCCATGTGTCATATAGATGTCCATGAAGGCAAGTGGTGAGGATTCAGGTTCCTTGATTACTGAGTGGAGATGTGACATAACTGTTCGAATTAAACCTTGGTGTTTTTGTGAGAGCAAGGCCAGTTCAAGACATGTATTTGGTATTGGCTGTTGAGTTCCACAGTTTTTTTCCCCAGTATTTGTCCTATAAACTGCTGCAGATTTGCGCTAGTTCCAGGCCACTCAACAATAGTGCTACATGTCTGAAGAGTTTTCCCACCTGCTTACCTTGTTCTTTTGTGTTCTGAAGAATTTTCCCACCATGTTCTTGTTGAGTTCTTAAACCAGTTAATCGTTTTTTGCATACTTCATATCTTAATTTGCCCACAAAATCCTTCTTCTACTCTTTCAGTGGCTGTCATCAGTAAGCACAAAAGTGTGATTTTATGAAATCACTCCTTTTAACTCATTACATCCGAGTAACGTCTCCAGGTGCATCTGCAGTTACCCCCTACTGTGCCTCTAGGCGTCAAACATTGCTTGTTCATATTTGCATTAATACTTACAAAACGATACTACATACAAGGTATCCGAATATTTTATCTTAAAGCATACATGATGGCAAACACAGTTGTAGTGATGTTTGACCTATGTCAATGAGTATTTGTTAGAACTGTAAGGTGATAACTTCATTTTTAAAGGCTCAAGCGATGCCCACTAGGAGTTAAAGGTACACACTCAAAAAAGCTGTACTGGAGGGAATGAGTTAAACTGTGCTCCCTATTGAAATGTTTCCACTGAAAATGCTGCAGGCGAAAAAGCAGAAAAAAGTGGGAAAAAAAGAAAACCTGGAGAATAGTGAATCTTGAAAATGGGTCTTCTCTTAAAAACTTCTTTTTATGGGGGGGGAATCAAGCCCTTTCAGACCACCCCCCAATGTATATCTAT
>NC_056732.1:626653149-626835649 GCF_019279795.1 Protopterus annectens | reverse complement strand
AGGACCCAGGACCGATCCCTGTGGGACTGCACTTGTGACTGGTTGACAGTCTGACTTGGAGTCTGCTACTTTCACACTGTGGGTTCTATCTGTGAGACAATTTGCAACCCACCTAGTGATATAGGGGATGATGCCTAGTTTGCTGAGTTTATCAATAATTCCTGAGTGGGGAATGGTATCAAAGGCCTTGGCCAGATCGAGGTAGGCTCTATGAACTGCCTTGCCCTCATCCACAGCTCTGGTGACTGACTCAAAGAAGTCAATCAGGTTGAGCAGGCATGCTCTACCTTTCACAAAACCAAATTGCATGGGCTCTAGAGTTTGGAGATTCCTTATATCCTTGTTAATTAGGTCCATGATGATGCGCTCCATAGCCTTACATATCTGACTCATCAGGCTAATGGGGTGATAATTCCCAAGGTCTGTAGTTCCTCCCCCTTTATGGAGAGGGATGACTGTAACAGTGTGCCATTCAGTAGGGACATTGCCTGAGTTGAGGCTGTGATTGAACAGGGCACACAGATGTGGTGCCAGTTCACTTTGTATTTCATGTAGAACACATCCAGGGATATTGTCGGGTCTCATGGAAGCTGTATTCTTGGCCTTGGACAATGCAGCTTTAACCTGTTCTGCAGTAATGCTAGGTGCCTGACATTCCTCTGGTATTGTGATTGGTTCTTTAGGGGGGAGAGAGGGGTAAAGTTGGCACTAAATCAATCGGCCAACTTTGCTGCTGCTCAGTCTTCATTTGGTTTCCTTTTTGTGGAGGGTAGGTTTTCATTGGGTGATCCAGTTTCATCTCACATTCCAAAGACATAACATTGATGAACTGGTAACCATTCAAATTTCCCATAACTGTGAGTACTGTATGTGAGTGAATGTTTTTGTCCTACAATGGACTGACGTCTCATAAAGTACTAGTTTCTCTGCCTTGATCCTTCACACAATGAGAACCTGGATAAGTTTTGCAAGTCACATGACCCTGAATTGGATAAAGTATGTATTATAGAATAAATTAATTAATACAGAATGTAGATGTGCATGTACACACACACACACACACACACACACACACACACACACACACACACACACTCACATGTGCATGCATATACATGCACACAAACAAGGATTTGGAACCTTAAACTCATATACATGCATTTCAGTGAGAGGAAGAAAGATAGTGCTGAAAATATTAAATCAACAATGGGTTTCTTATAAGCCATCATATTTCATAGATTTTATTCCTTGAGCCAGGAGGAAAGTGATTATGCATTTGTACCACATAGTCTTGCAAGGCACACTGACATGGTACTCCAGAAGACCCCTCAGGTTAGTGATCTGAAAATGATACTTAGTTCTAAGTAGAATAAGATGGATAGGGTGTATCTTCATGAACAAGCACCCTTGCACATAAAATCCAGTGCTTTGCAAAATCTAATAATTCTGCATAAGAAACATATTAGATAATTGATTATAGGTTCATAGGTAAGTACCAGGCTAGCTGCCCTTGTAGATTATTTTAAGACTAACCAATTTCCCTTTCGGTGCTTGAATGAATCTATCTTGTTTTAGAGTTAGATTGTCCAAACCCATCCCATAGTTGATAATTATATACTGCCCCATCTGAGAATACATGGGATCATACCATAGATAATTTGAGGGGACCCATGCATGGGATAAAGCATTTAGGGGCTCCCTCTCTTCATTAGTAGTACAGGGGTTTGTTCTGGGGAAAAATTTCTATTACCCTTCCATCGATCCAAGTTACAGTTGAATATGGACAGGGATGAGCTTTCTTTTACATGGATTGGAGATCTGTTCCAGAGCTATGGTATCTTCTGCAAGATACATTTATCCCTCCAAACTGTTCTGCTGATATTGCAGAAGAAATTTAGATTCTTGGGGTGTATATTTCTGATGCCACTTGACTTGCTTATGTGGAATAAGTCCATCAGCATTGGGACAGGGGATTCCTTCTATGGCAAAAAAAGTCACCTCTTAGCAGTCTGTAGGATACCAAGTATAGTGACAGGGCTTTGAGGTGGTCCATGTAGGATATATTATTTAATCCTGGTATTCTTTTATTACGGTATCTCTGTAGGAATTCCAGTTGTTGCATGTATCTAAAGACATACATGCCAAAAAGGGGCATTATACTCAATGACTGGTCTAATGAAGGCTTCGAAAAGGGGGACAATGGCATCTGTAGATCTAGTGACACTCCCTTTGTTTACAAGCTGTGTAATATAGAAGGACTTTCTTATAACAGTGGACACATGTTGGTCAAAAATTAAGTCACTGTCCACAAAAGTTCCTACATCTTGGACAACTGGCTCAACTATCAAAGGTGTATTGTCAGTTTGTTAGTTCCCTGGGGTAGATGACTTCCTAAAGGCTACTATAATGCATTTTTTTTTTAAATTTGTTTCAGTCCATGATTTGGCACCATTTATTTGTTTGGGACAAAACTTCATGGAGAATGGCTAAGTCATTTGGGGATTCAACAACCACTCCTAGTAGTCAACTGCAAACTTAGTTAGTCAGAGTCCTTTGGCTTTGGCCTTTACTTCAGAAAAGAGCATTCCAAACAGGAAAGGCCCGAGCACCAAATCCTGGTGGTCTCCACTGGTGATTGTCTCTTAGTGGAGGTAGCTTCCCCTTTTTTAATCTCCTGTACCCTTTCTGTGAGCCACATGGCAATACGGAAGGTGATGTAGGGGTTTAGTCCCACTTTATTTAACCTTTCTACTATGCTTCAGTGGGAGGTTGTGCCAAAAGCCTTGGTCAGGTAAAATTATGTTCATAGGTTCATAGGTTCATACTAGGTTATCTGCCCTAGGGCATTTATAAGCCTAGCCAGAGTGTGTTTGGCTTTCACCACCAATTTTAAATTAATTTTGCTATGCCCTTTTTCGAGGTTAGTATACTGTGCCTCTGTCTAACAGTGACACAGAAGTGATTCCCGGGGTAAACATACGATCTCTCATCCACTCATCAAGATTCCTCTTGAAGAGAGTCAATGAGGGATTCTGACTAACCTGGACTGGGATTTTATTCCAGAGTGAAGGGAGCCTCTGGGTTATGAATCTGTCCCTCCTGCATGTCCTATTTATTTCAGAGCTGAGGTTCAAGTCTCTCGAGCATGTAGCTCGATGGGATTTGGATTTTCTGAGGTGCAGCATGTCCATTAATTCCGGGTTGGACATGGCTTTATATGTCAGGCACAGATCGCCTCTGAGCAGGCAGTATGCCACTGAGTAGAGCTGGAGTTTCTTTAACCGGGCAGCATATGGCATCTGTTTGAGCCCTTTGATCCTCTTGGTGAGGTACTTTTGGGATCTTTCCAGTTGCTGCAGGTGTCTGGTAAGGTACATCCCAAAAGGGGCATTGTACTCAATTATGGGCCTGATGAGGGATGAGTAAAGAGGCACGATGACCTCCCCTGATCTAGATGTGAATCCCTTCATGATTAGGTGGGCTATATAAAATGTTTTTCTAACCACTTTGGTCACGTGGTTGCCAAATGAGAGATTGCTATCAACTTGGGTCTCTAGGTCCCTAATTACTTCTTCTGTACTTAATAGATTACCACCTATGTGGTAATTTGTGGGCACTTTGTTTTTGCCAAAGGGGATGACTATACACCTTTTGGCGTTTAGCTTGAGGCCATGGCTCTGGCACCAGTTGTCTGTTTCTATGAGGCCCTTTTGGAGGATGCTTGTGTCTGCTGGAGAGTCAATTATGGCGCCCAATTTGCAGTCATCTGTGAACTTGGTCAGCCACAGTCCTTCCATGTTGGCCTGTACCTCCGAGAAATATATACCGAACAAGAGAGGTCCCAGGACTGAGCCTTGTGGGATGCCACTTGTAACTGGTTTGGAGTCTGACATGGCTCCAGCAATTCTAACCATGTGGGTTCTGTCCTTGAGCCAGTTTGTAACCCATCTAGTGACATAGGGGTTTATATTTAAGCTGGTGAGCTTATCTATAATACCCGAGTGGGGTATTGTATCGAAGGCTTTTGCGAGGTCCAGGTAGGCTGTGTGGACCACCTTCCCCTCGTCAATGGCCTTGGTGACTGTTTCAAAGAAATCGACCAGGTTTAAGAGGCAGGATCTGCCCTTAACAAAGCCAAACTGGGTAGGATCCAGTGTCTGTAGGTCCCCAATATCTTTATTTATGAGGTCCATGATGATCCTTTCCATAGCTTTGCAGACCAAGCTAGTCAGGCTTATGGGGCGATAGTTTCCAGGATCCGTTGAGGCACCAACTTTGTGGAGAGGGACCACTGTTGCTGTACGCCACTCTTTGGGTACATATCCTGTAGTAAGGCTGATATTGAACAGTAGTTTTATGTTTGGGTTTAGCTCTTCTTGGAGTTCATGTAGGACGCAGCCCAGGACACCGTCTGGTCCCATTGATGCTGTGTTTTTTGCTTTGGAGAGGGCGGCTCTTACCTGAGCATCTGAGATGTCAGGGGAGCAGCACTCTGCTGGGATAGATATTTGCTCCTTTGGTGGGGGGGAGTTTGCACTGAACATTTCAGCTAGGATGTTGGCAATGTCTGTGGGTTCGGTGTATTTTTGTCATTTTGGACTAATCCTGAGAATATCTGTGAATTCCCACCCAGGTTCCTAACATAACTATAGAAAGCATTGTGATCATTCTTAGTGACCTGTGCAATTTTTCTCTCAAAGCTGGCCTTAAGACGATTTTATGAGTGCCCGTAGTTTTTTACTAATACTGATCAGAGATGCCTTCCCTTTTGGGATTTTGCTCTATCATGTAGTAGCTTCCTCCTTCTATTGTATAGTTTGTTTATGGCTGGGGTCCACCAGACAGGACGCCTGCCTATGGAGGATTGGGTCTTGGTTTTATTTGGGATTGCATGACCCATGCATTCCTGAAGGTGTTCATAGAATGCATTTATAAAGGATTCTGCGGTCTGGGCGTATTTTCCACAGGCCGGGGCTTTGAAGGATTCCACCTCGGTTTTGAGGAGTGTGAAATTTGCTTTAGAGAAGTTTTTCACTGTGGTTTTCTGGGCAGGGGTGGGGTCGGGATGTGAATATCCAGTGAGATTAGTTTATGGTCTGATCTTACCAGTGAGGGATACACTTCTGGTCTGGAGCATAGAGTCCCCATGTTGGTGATGATCAGGTCCAGTATGTTTTCCCCTCTTGTGGGAGTGGTAACAAGTTGTTCCATAGCATTTGAGTTTATAAATTCTAGGAACCTTTGGGCTAGGGTGTTGGAGCTAGAGTAATGCTCCCAGTCTATGTTTGGGTAGTTGAAGTCACCCAATATAATGGTGTTTGGAGAGACCTTCATATTTTCCAGTGTTCTCAGGAAGGCCGAGTGGGGTTCCTGGGTTTGGGAGGGTGGTCTGTAGCAGGCTATAAACTGGAAGGCAGTTTTACCCACTGTTAGTTGCACATGGATAGTCTCTGATGCTTGTGCTGTGCCACCAACCTGGAGGTGTGGGTATCTTTGATGAATATTGATACTCCCCTCCTTTTGTGGTTCGTCCAAGTTTTGGGGCCAAAAGCATGGTATGAGGTATAACCTGGTAGTGCTGGGGTGCTCTCGAGCCTTGAACCAGGTTTCTGTTACTGCACAGATATCGATGTTCTCCATGCTAAGGAGAGTTTCGAGTGCATGCAACTTGAGGTTTAGACTTCTGGCATTGAGTAGCATTACTCTTAGTTTCTTATCCCTTGTGATACCTATGGAGGTGGGTTTGTCTTTTGAGCCTTGCCTAAAAAGGCACTATGGGGTAGCAAGAGCCTTTGCCAATATCCAAAGCCCAGGGTGACAGGTGCAAGCCATCCCTAGCGAAGCATCGTGGCTTGTCGAGCATGTCATCCCAGGCTGACAGGCATTGATCCCCTTTGAATGACACCAATAATTAAGCCAATTGTTGAAATTGATCATCTTGTCTTCATATTGTGGCATCATTCTTGGTGAGGGTAAGATGCTACTCAAGTTCAGGGTCATACCGGCCTGGGCTACATGCTCAGAGAGCTCCTCTATGTCTCTTTTCATGTAGTCCAGGGAGGTACGTCTCAGGTCATTCACTCCAGCATGGACAATGACTGAGTCATATTTGTACTTGCCTTGGAGTGACCTGAGTGCTTGTGTTATGTGGCGGATCCTAGCGCCTGACAGGCAGCTCACCGTGACCTTCTCCTTGTTCAGCCTGGTGAGTGGGACGTCAGTGTGCCTGACGATAGAGTCACCTATTACAAGTGCATCAGGTGTGTTGTTTAGCCTTAAGGGCTGTGACTGTTTGGCACACTGGCTTTGTGAGCTATGTGTTGCACGTGTTTTGTTTTGGGGTAGCGGTTGCTTGGGTATCTGCTTTGGAGGTCTCTGCTGCTTAGGCAGATTTTTATTTAGAGCCCCTGAGTATGTTTTTGTGTGTTTATGTGTTTGGTTTGCTGTCGTGGTAGGTCTATATGATACTGGAATTGTAGTGAGTGTGGTTTCCTTCTCCTCCTGACTGGTTATGCCAGTACTGAGTTGAGAGAGCTTAGCCTCCAGTTTGGCTATATGGTTGCATCTCTCACATGTGTTGGAATTTGTTGGGAGGAGGAGAGGGTTGTCTGTGTACATGAGGCAGTTGTAACATTGCCTCAAGATTCCCAGATTCACCAGCTGGACCGGAGAGAAAATTGACAACTGACCTTTGGGCATGCTAGAATAGTATTGGGAATTCCTTTATAATTGAAAAAAAGGGCCAATGGGGAACAAGGTACTCAAGGGGAGTTTGTGAGGGTGTAGTACTTTTAATTTTTTAGTACTGACTTATATAATTGCTTTAGTGAGCAAGTGCCAGATAACTTAAATGCAATGTGTTACATGTAACTTAAATGCAAAAATGACAAACAGTAACTTTCTTTCAAGTGAAACAAGGAAATAAGTACAGTAAGCAATGCAGATATCACTAGGGATCCACAGAAGCACTGAAAAGCCGCGTTTTAGGTGGAATTAGCATTTCAGGGAAATAACAAGCAAACAAACAACAAGCATACAAACAAAACTAGATTCAGCAGGCCTGGATCTAGTCTATGCTACAGCAAACAAGGTGTACCAATTTCAGTAATAAACAGTTCAAATATGCAGGCACTATAAGCCTTTAACCAGAAATTCCCAGCTCAGAAGGGCAGAATCCAGCCTCTCCTCCCACAAGAGTGCAGACCACGAACCTTCTTAATGTAAAATAACTGGCCTGAAGCCCAAGTGCTTAAACCAGAACTAATACACTTTTAGAATAACAGACACTGAGCCCTCAATCAGCAGTTCCCAACTTAGAAGGATGTAAGCTACCTGTCCTGCCACCACAGTGCAGGCCACAAACCTTCCTAATGTAAAACAACTGGTCTGAAGCCCAAGTGCTTAATCCAAAAGACTTAGAATGATGGCTACACTTTAATCAAGTTACTACCAAGCAGTAATAAATACAATTGAATACTTTAAAGAATGTCTGGATTAGTGCTCAGGTTATACAAACAAAGCTAGATTCAGCAGGCCTGGATCTAGTCTATGCTACAGCAAACAATGTGTACCAATTTCAGTAAGAAGCAGTTCAAGTATGCAGGCACTATAAGCCTTTAACCAGAAATTCCCAGCTCAGAAGGGCAGAGTCCAGCCTCTCCTCCCACAGGAGTGCAGACCACGAACCCTCTTAATGTAAAATAACTGGCCTGAAGCCCAAGTGCTTAAACCAGAATTAATACACTTTTAGAATAAAAGACACTGAGCCCTCAATCAGCAGTTCCCAACTTAGAAGGATGTAAGCTACCTGTTCTGCCACTACAGTGCAGACCACAAACTTTCTTAATGTAAAACAACTGGTCTGAAGCCCAAGTGCTTAAACTAAAAGGCTTAGAATGAGTTACACCAAGCAGTAATAAATACAATTGAGTACTTTTAAGATGACGCAAAAGCAAAATAAAGTAGGAAGAAACACAAATACAGTAAAAGCAGATACATTTTTTTTTCACAACTGAACTTCTTAGGTAACAGAAGGTTGAAACCTGAGACAGCTTTTAAGAAAGAAATCTCAAAAGAACCAATGAGGTGCTTAGTCTAAGTTGTAGTCCAGGTGACCTCAGTCAGTCAATGACCTCAAACAATTCTCTCTCACTGAAATGCCTGATGGCTTTGGCTAAACCAAGATGTCCCTGAATATGTGCTCAGACACACAGCCTCCACAAACACTAGGCCCAAATACAAGCCTGAATATGGAAATGCTACAAATATCCCCACTACTTAGAACAAACTGCAGAAATGTTTCTCACAGCTGAAAAGCAGCAGTGAGCCCTTAAATGAAAGTTTTAAACAGCTAAAGGAGACTCTAGAAAAAAGAGTTTAACTGCAACAAGTTATCAGAAACAAACAACCTAACAGATGCTTAATAAAAGTGGACAATTTCCAGTTAATACCTCACACACAGTGAAACTAGCTAGAAAAATACACAGTACACAAAGTGCTATAAATAACAAAGAAATAAAGAACAAAATAAACAAAAAAACAGGATACTTAATGTTATATATTATAGCACCGAGTTTCCTCAGTGTCCTTCCTTTGATTAGCTCAGTGTGAAATGGCGTACTCTTCTACCTTCATCCTTTGTTTTGATGATCTTTTTAAAAATGTACACCAAGATGAGGAAGAATGACCTGCCCTTGACAAATCCGGACTGAGATGGGTCCAATCTTTGGAGTTTCCCCTTGTCCTTATTGATTACTTCTATGATAAATCTTTCCAAAGCTTTGCTTATGAGGCTGGTCAGACTTATGGGTCTGTAATTGCCTGGGTCTGTGGAAAGTCTTCTCTTATGTAGGAGAATGACTGTAGCTCTTCTTCATTTATTTTGTACAAAACCTGTATGGAAGCTGAGGTTGAACATTATCGTTGGGGGGTGGCTAAATTGTACTTCATGCTATTTGAGATGTATCTGGGTATTATTGTCAGGATCCATTGATACAGTATTTTTAGCTTTTCAAAGCATGATCAGGACTTGATTTTGTGTGATAACTGGAGGTGAGTCAGTTTTAGGTATATCTTGTAGGATAGATGCAGGGGAGAGAGGGATAAAGCCTGAGATGAATTTATCGGGCAATAAGTTAGCAATATCTTCAGCTTCAGTGAGGTAACATCATTCACAATAAACTTAGTTTATTGCTGCATTGTGCTTCTGAGATCATGAACATAATTAAAAAAGGCCTTTTGATTGTCTTTGACTTGGGTGAGTATTTTAGCTTCAAACTTGGCTTTGTTGATTTGATTAAGCTTCTGAATTGTTTGTTTATTTCAAAGATGAGGGCTATTTCATTCTGGGAATTACTTTTGGTCAAAATGTTCTTCCTTTTATTGTATAGCTTGTTGATGTTATGATTCCACTAAGGAGGGTTATATCTGAGGTTACCCTGCACTTGTTCCTACGTGGTACAGCTGATTTATGCAGCTGTTTGCATGCTGGTATAGTGTGCTGTTTTTATTTTCTTATAATCAGTGGTCAGTGGTTACATGAGATTTATGGGGATTTGCAGCTTGCCAGTGTATCATTTAGGACTAGGCAGTTTGTCTTAGACAAATTTCTACAGGTAACTTGGGTAGAAGGTATCTCTAGTTTCACTTGTATTTTGAAGGAGACACTTTATGATCAGAGCTAACAAGTGTTGAAGATATGCAATGGATGGTACAAGATGCTCCCATATTAGTAAGGATAAGATTCAAAACTTTGATCTTCCTAGTGGGTACTCTAACTAATTGTTCTAGGGCATTTATGCCGACAAAAGTCCAGAAATGTATGTACTTGTTCTATAGTTGGATAGTTTAGATCACCTAGGAAAATGGTATTATATTTAATATTGATTGATTCCAGCTCTTGTGGATAGGTGCTCTGACATCTCTTAGGTCATAGTGGGAGTTCTGTAGGTAGCTAATACATGGTATGGGACATTCCTGACAGTTATGTGGACATGAAAAAGTTCTAGTGCATTATGCTGCTCTACAAACCTCGATGTGAGTCACTTGCAGAAGAAGATTGAGACACCTTTACCTTTTTCTTCTCCTGCACAGTAACTGGTATAAACTTGTGGAAGGCTTTATATCCCTGCACAGCCAGAGTTCTCTCTCCCATTTTAAACCATGTCTCAGTAACCAAACAGGTGTTTACCTCCTTCATGTTGAGGAGGGCATGCTGTTAGGTTTATCATGTTTGCATTGCCTAAAAAAAAGGTGCTGGGGGTAGACAACATATTTGCAAATAATCAAAACCCTAGAATGGACATATGCAGGCCAGCCCTGTCAAAGCAGTGTGGTCTGTCGATTATACCCTCCCAGGCTGATAGATATTAACCCCCCTCCCCTTTGAATAGCACCAAAAACTTAACCAATTATTAAAGTCAATTATTCTTTGTTCATATCATGGCATCATCGTTGGAGAAGGTAGAATGCTGCTTAATGCTAGGCTTGTACCTGCATGGGGAACATAGTGTCTCTTTATATAGTCCAGGGAGGTACATCTCATGTCACTGACACCCACATGTACTATGACAGAGTCATGCCACATTACCTGTTCAAGGACATGAGCAGGTATGATTTAATGGATCCTGGCACCTGACAAGCAACTGTCACTTTTTATTTGCTCAGCCTAGTAAGACGTACACCTGTATGTCTTACAATGGAATCACCTATAACTAGAATATTTGCTGAGGTAGATATCTGTCTTCTGGCTCAGCATCCATATCTTAAATAATTTCAGCTGAAGTTGATATTAATTTCAAAGTACTGTGATAACCATATGGCACTATCACCTTTTAATGTACTACTCGTGTGTACCAGAAGCCTGGCAAAAATGGAAAACAGCAGCTATATGGATCCTCTCAAGCTAAGCTTCAACAGAACATACTACAGTGGTTTAAGGGTGCATCTTTCTTGTGCCTTTTCCTCTGTCTTTTCTATAAATACCAAGTCTCCATGCTCAAAATCTGCATCTCTTTTTGTTGAAACATAACATTTCTGTTTTGGAATTAAAAGATTTTAACACCCTATTGGACTCTGTTTCTTTACCTGTACTCAAGATGGGTCACACTTGAAAGAAAATATACTATGCTATAAGAATTTAAAATGATAAACTTGATAGTTTACTATGAGAATGATTCTGCTGTCAGATCAGTATGAAACCAGAAATAAACACATTTTGAGGTAAAAGGTGGGAAAATGAAGACACTAGCTATTATGGATGTTATTGAAGCTGATATGGTACCTATTCATTTATCAACTAATCTTACTTTAAGTCATCTTTTCAGTGTTTTAATACTTGGATTAAATCCAAGTGATATTGTAAAGGAACAAAGCATGGTGTGAGTATAACAGTCAAATAGAGAAACTAAATATACCAGTGAAGAGGCGGTTCCCCTATGTCTCGCTGGCTTGCCAGGTTTTAGTGCCTTGAATCCTGGAGAAGAGACCAGGGGAGGTAACATAAATGGCTTCTAGAGTGATGATGTCAAGGCACCCTGCAAGCTGCATACATAATAATGGTGCAACTGGTTACAGCAGACAAGCTGATCAAATGGGACAGCAACAGGAGCTCGAACATGTGGAACAATATGCTTGTGACTGTCTCCAAGTCATGTATATGAATTTCAGCAGCATGGAAGGAAGAGGGCTCTGATTGCAAATACATGCTCAATTCCCTGTCTTTTGACCTGCTGAGGATAAAGAATGCATGGCACAGAAAACAATGCTCAGTAATATGGGGTACAAAATATGTACAGAACCAGGAATTCAGAAACATGTCCAAAAGAACTACCCCCACCCCACAAATTTTGTACTTACACTATAGTAGTCCAGATTGACACTATAGTAGTCCAGACTGCAGTGTATGGTGAATGTATAGTCTGGTAGCTGCAACTGAAAAGCCCGTGGACACATTTTGTATCAAACATTAGAGCTGTGTTTGCAGTGGAAGACTTGGGGATGATATCAATGGTCAAGGGCTGGATGGATTATGATGGCAAAAAAGCAATACTGTGTGCCACAAGGAAAACATCTGCTTCACAATAATTGCACTCTGTCTTCCAGGACCACATGATATCAGACAAAGTTTTAACTTCTGCGTGCCATAAAGCCTGTAAAAAGAGCTGACAGCTTTAACTGATGGTGGACATCCAGTGCATGAAGGTTGTTATCTCTCCCACTCTGAGTTTTTGGAACAACAAATGGGAATCAAACTGACTTACTAAGGGACACCTCAGGAAATAGTTTGTAGAAAAAAAGTGAGAAGTAATTCTGAGGGATACCCAGCATTTGTGAAAAAAAAGAAAAGCTCTATTGATAGTTTGCAGTACAGACATGCTGCAAAAAGAACTTATAATAATCAAACATGTGTCCTGGTTATACTGTCTCAATAGTATTACACACAGTTTAAGCCCTCACCTTACAATAAGTACAAATTCACTGGATAGCATTTCAAGAAAATCTGCTTGCTTAAGTCAAAGGATGAATGCCATATGAGGAAAATATATGCATATACAATGAAGCAATGAAGATTAGAAGGAGAAAAGACATGATGGTCATCTGATGGTGTCGTAGGAGTGACCAACATCACATGCACAACTGCCAATTATGATACAAGCAGTCTGGTTTTGAACACTGACTATAAGCTGGGACCCTAGGGAATTATCAAAGTGTGCCCAGAGAGCCATGAGAGAGAGAGAGAGGAGACAGAGAGAGAAAAGGGCTGAAGGTGGGGCATATAGATTTAACATAAACATTTCTTTCATTAACATGTCCCTGAGAAATGAGACTGTGTATCCTTCCTACACAAGTGGTTCACTTAATGCAGTGGGGATCTTATACAGAAAGTGGGTCTAAAAATTACCTTTATGGCAGAGGGTGAAACATGGACAATGTGGTTACTGCCATTTGCCATACACAGTAATTAATTTGATATAGTGGCCATTTCTTTATACTATGAAAAAAGCTACTTATAGCATGGTCCTAAATTTTCCTTTTGGAGTATAAATCCCAAATAAAATAAAAAAAAATGTACTTACCTGTAGCCAACTGCTAGAGCACATACTAAATTACAAGCAATGTTATCTGATGCAAGAAAGCAGATGGTAATACTTCTCTTGATCAGAGCTAATGTCACAAGGTCACTTAACTGCTCTGAGGTTTCAAGAAATGCTTATTGTCTTGTTAGCTAGTCCTATTAACTCTTAAAACTAAACAAAGTAAACTCAAAGATGTAGTCTCATAATTTGAAAATGTTCAATATTTATTTGGTTCAGAATGACAAAATACTACATTGTTTGTGGTATTTGGGGTTTACATTTATTACATGCACATCTTAAACAAAAATGCAGTGTAATATATAGATTTTAAATAGTAGTAGCTGTTAAGTGGAAATACCTGACCTTAGACAACAAGTTAGGTAATTCATTCAACAAGTGAGGTTGAAGATTACACTGTAAAAAAGTGGACTAATGAAAATGACTGCACTTGTAGTTAGCTAATGCCTGAAGGCATGCCATTTTTTCAGTAAAAAGCTAGTTAGTATATTATAAACTGATAAAATAGTCACAGTTTACTGCCAAGGTATAGAATCATAATTTCAACAACAAATAATACTCAAATATAAAATTTAAAATGGTATAGACTCCTATCTTTACTACTAGAAGCACATCATTATAGTTATATAACAGAAGTGACAGACACAGTGGGCTACACTTAGTTTTTCCATAGTTAAGTTGAAATACACACACACACACACACACACACACACACACACACACACACACACACACACACACTGAAATCATTTTCATAATCTATAGTACGGCAGTCGAGCAAATGTGTAGTACAAGTGACTTGAGGCTTCAGTAAGTTTAGGAAAGCAAATTATTACAAGACATATATTATTTTCTATCTACACAGCTCTTTTCCGAGAGTCCAACAGCAGCTATGTTGAGTGAGTGGTGATGTGATATTTCCTTTTATGGCAGGGTGACCTCATCAGGAATGTCAAGACCTGCTAGTGCTGCCAATCCATTTATCAGCATTTGCTCCAGTATACCTCTAGCACTGGCGTAGGTGCTACTTCCAATGTGAGGAGTCAAAATTACATTTTTGAGTTTTAATAAGGGGTGGTCTCTGAAAGGAAATAAATTATATAATTACTTATTCGCACCCTAGAGTTAAGGAAAAATAAGCAAACACAACTGGCTCTAGTTTACATTTTAAAGTATTACAGTGAGTGTTATTCAAATATAGAGCATGAAAAATGGTCAGAAGTGTTTCAACCAGTAGTAAGAATTTTTATACTGAGTTCATATTTTGCATGTGCCTTGAACATTAACTCAATGTAATTTTAAGAAAACCAGTTACAGCTAAGAAAAGCTTCAACAATTCTTGGATTTAAACATGAACAAATATGTTTTCAGCAGTCTCATCAGCAATTAAAGACACTAAAATACATGGATGTCATGTTACATAGGAATTTCAAGAGTGCAGGTATTGTACTTCAGGGTATGTATGTATATTTGCATTCTGTACTCCCCATCTAAAGCATTCAGACAATTTCTCAACAAACCACAGAATTTTTACTTAAGTCCTACAAGCTCTACAAACTCATAAGATATCAGCACACACCCATCCTTGGAAATCAGACTCTGCTACTAACCCTCAGCTGCGCCATCCTAATAGCTAATTATTGATGGTTTATTAACCAGAGCCCTTCTAATCAGATCAAAAACTTCAGCGTAGTTAATCACAACCTCAAAACTGCTACCTTAACCTTGGCTCATTATGGAGCAGACAGTATTTCTTTACTAAAAGGAGATAGCCAACTCCTCTGTGTCATCTGTAGAACCAAACGCTGGAGTCTCTTGTGCCTCTTCTCACAGGACATTTCTTTTCATTCCTTTCATTATTTTCCCCTCTGAGCTTTAGCTGTCTAACATTATCCTTTTTGCTGTTGCTCTTGCTGCTCTGTTTTGCTCTTTGGTTTCTCACCTTACTATCAACAGAAATCTTAACTAAGATCCAAAAGTTCACACATGGCTGTGTAGTAAGAACTTATTTAAACTGAAAAAACCCCCCAGATAAATGTTCCTTAATACTTCTATCAGACTTAAACCATTTTCCTCCGGTGTAGTCCTGTCTTTGCAAGACAACCACATTGATCTTGTTTCATTTGTTAACCAGAAAGGTCTTTTCCTTGATCCCACATTTTCTATGTCAACACATATGTAGTACCTGAAATATAAAATTATTCATACTCTTTTCAGGTGCTGCAGACTTCAACACTCCTTCACTCATGATGGTAAAGTAACAATCAACAAGAATGCAATAGAACCACAATACATGTAGACCTTCCTTCTTGTATTCAATGTCTCCAACAAAAGCCTACATTTTATTTATTCATTTATTTATTTATTTAACGTTTGTTTACTGGCAAAGTCTGACTGGACACAGGTTCTTTTTCAGCAGAGGCCTGTGGAAAAAAGCTCCAGTTAATCAAAATTACAAGTTTGAGTTAGGGTTACAGGTAATATAAGACTTACACAAAAACATAAAGTTTATATACACTGCTAAAGAAAAAGGCTTGTCTGCAAGCATGCTCAAAGTGTCAAACATAAAAGTTAAAAAAGATAAATATAGAATGTCTTAGATAAACGTGTACAATAGACATCACAGTATGAGTATGTACATATGTATATGTCATTTGTCTTCAAATCCTTTCTTATAAAACACAAATGTTTATCTTCTCTTTTCCATATTTAAACATAACTGTACCACTTTCTCTAGTGCTAAATGTTTTCAATGTGGGAATGCTGTGATCTCTTTCTTTCTGAGTTCTGACACATAACTTCAGAATCCTCAAATTTGATCTCTAACCTCACCATTCTTTAGGACTGCAGCCCAGGATGACATCCTTTCTTAAATCTTTTTTAAATTAGATGTTCATCGTGTTTCACTTTTGCAGTCATTACACTTGGGTTATCCTGCTGGCAGGCTACCCGCAGTCGGCCTGAATTCCAAAGTCCTGGTCCCGCGTCGGTTGCTGTCACCTCTTCCCTGACGTCAGTGCACCAGGGGTATATAAGATGCAGCTGATGCCATTTTCTTCAGTCTTTCTTGCCGCGCGGTGCCCGAAGCAAAAGCAGTTCGCAAGTGACGGTCGGCCGACTCCTGAGATTTTCGAATTCGAATTTCAGAGCCGAAGTCTTCATTAAAGCTAAATACTCCATTGGGGAAACTTTTTTCTTGCTCCAGACCGATGACAGAAAAAGTTAACAATTGTATTTCTTGTGGGAAGCAAATACTTCATAAGGATTTTCACTCTTACTGTATTCCTTGCCTAGGTCCTGACCACGACGTTACTTGTTGTCGGTTTGGTGCTAGATTTAACCAACGCACTATTAAGCGTCGGTATGATTTTGCCTTTCATTACTTTGGCCGCAGTTTCAAGTATACAATGCTGGCAGAACAGCCGATAACTGGAGTCTATAAAAAACGCAAGGATAAAGACAAGGACAAGCATCCGAGGTCCAAAACTGATGATGAGGCTTCCACTAAGCTAGTCGTCGGTTCGCCGGTTCTCAGTGAGGTGCTTTCGCTGCCTCTGATTCCCGCTACCTCAGAGCCACAGGCCGCTTCCGACTCCCACATGGAGCCGACTGGGCCTCAGGAAACTCAAGGTATTGGATCCTCGGAAACTATTCCCTCAGATGGGTCCGGAGCCGCTGTGCAGGCATCAGCTTCTGAGGGTATTTTCAGACCTACACAGTTATATGTAAAGCCATCTTCAGCTTCAAAGCCAAAGACTAAAGCAGCTCTAAAGACAAAGAAACAAGTACAGCATTTTCCAGGACAGACTTCCATGCCTAAAAAACAGATGCTCAAAATGGCCGAAGACCTTATTACTTTGATCAGGGGTTCCCATCCCCCTCCTGATAAGAGGCCTAGGCAAGAGACAGACTATGAATCTTCAGATCAGGTTTCCATTCCCTCTGATTCCTCCTCTGATCAGGAATACTCCCTTCCTCCCTATGAGGATTCTGACGCTGAATAATCTATTCCTTCAGCTTCTCCTCCTGAGGATTACTCTTTTGGGAAAACCCTGCATACTATGAGGCAGCACTTTCATTGGGAGAGCCAGGATTATTCAGAATCCAAGAAAAGGCTCAGAGATTTTCTTTTACTTCCTCAGTACAGGCCCCTTGCTATTCCTACTACAGGGTTCCAGACTCTCATAAATTTCTATATTAAAACCCTGCTGCTGACCCAGAAACTATATCTCAGTGTCCCAAAGGGGTCAAGGCTTCCACTGCAAAAAAACCCTGTTCCC
Source organism: Protopterus annectens (assembly GCF_019279795.1). Classification (NCBI taxonomy): domain Eukaryota; kingdom Metazoa; phylum Chordata; order Ceratodontiformes; family Protopteridae; genus Protopterus; species Protopterus annectens. The sequence goes on along the minus strand of NC_056732.1, from coordinate 626,818,275 downwards.
TCTGATAGGGATTCTAGAGCACTGGACAGATGGGGGAAAAAAGTTTACACTTCTGCTACCTTGGCTGTAAGGGCTTTAAATTGTCAGTTTCATATGCTTAAATTTCAGCAATACTTAATGCCACTGTTAAAACAGAAAATGTTTACAAATTCTGAATGTGCTGAAAGCAAGGAAATGCAGGAATTATTGCATGCAGCTGAACAGGTGGGAAAACATACTTTGCAATGCGGTTTTGATTCTTTGGAGGCCTCTTGTAGGGCCGCTGTAATGGGTTCTGTTATTAGGAGGCATGCTTGGTTAAAGGAACAGAATCTGCCTGATCATATTAAAGCAAAATTATTAGATGCTCCATTACAGCATGATACTTTGTTTGGTGTTAAGGCAGAAGAGGTGTTGAAGAAAATGGAGGATAAAGCGAAATCTATGCAGACAGTTAAGGATTTCTTACAGGTACAGCCACCCAGATTTAGCAGGAACTGGCCTTCAAAAAAATTGGTCCTTTCCAGTGTCAGACAGGCCACAAAGAGGCAGATACAGGTGCCCTAGAGGCAGATCCCAGCCCCAAGGCTCATACAGGCATTAAATAATGGGGTGCTTCTACCTCTGAAAGCGGAGAAGACAAATCTCAACCTTATAGGAAACAGTCCCAGTGACTTTCCTCTACCAGTACCAAGCACTTATCTTTTGGCGCTCCTTTAGGGGGAAAACTAGCAGTTTTTCCACAAAAATGGCACATGATCACCCAAGACAAATGGGTTTTGAATATAGTGTCTCAGGGTTACAGGTTCCACTTTCACACCCTGCCAAAGCCAAAAGGCATGCCAGACCTGCCACACAATCAATGGGCAGAGGCACAAAAGCAAGTTTCATCCCTCATGAACATGAGGGCCATTCAGCGAGTACCACTACAGGAGCAGGGACAAGGATTTTACTCACGTCTTTTCTTGGTACTCAGAAAGGACAAAGCCTGGAGACCAATACTGGACCTGTCTATTCTAAACACTTTTCTGGATGTTCCAAAATTCAAAATGTTGACTCTGCAGCAGCTTCTGCCCATGCTGGGTAAGAAGGCTTGGCTTGTAACCTTGGACTTAAAGGAGGCATACCTGCATGTACCAATCCGATAATCTTGCAGAAGATACCTCAGATTCATAGCTGGCTCAATGCACTACCAATTCTCTGCACTGCCCTTTGGCTTATCTACTGTGCCCAGGGTCTTCACAAAATGCCTGGTACCAGTAATTGTTTTTTGCAGACAAAGAGGAATTCAAATACATCCCTACTTGGACGACTGCCTTATTCAAGCAGAGAACAAGGACATTCTACTAAAGCATCTGACGCTTGTAAAAAGATTGCTAATTTGCCTAGGGTACACAGTAAACGAAAAGAAATCAAAACTAGTACCCTCTCAAGAGATAATATTCCTGGGTGCAAGCTTAAATACAAGGCCTATCTCATGCCAGACAAACTAAGACAACTGACTTCTTACTTCGAAATGTTGGCAACAAAAACCCAGTTATCTGCAAGAAAAAATCTGCAGGCTTTGGGCTTCACGGCATCCTGCATTCTGTTAATTCCATATGTAAGACTACATATGAGGAAGCTTCAATAGTATCTAAAAAGTGTTTGGACTCAACATTAACACAGCCTGGAAAAACTTATTACCCTCATTCCCTGCCTGCAACAGGAGTTTCGATGGAGGGCACAGGCCTGTCACCACAACAAGGGACAGCCTTTCACTTTACCCACTGCCAGGCAGACAATAACAACAGAAGCATCAGATTATGCCTGGGGGGCCCACATGGCAGGAAAATGTATTCAGGGCACATGGCCCACGAGCCAAATGCATCTTCATATCAATCTAAAAGAAATGCTGGCTGTCCAGAATGCCCTGACAGCTTTCAAGGATCTACTTCATCCAGGACAACTGCTGATAAAGACTGACAATACTACAGTCATGTGGAACATAAACAAGCAGGGAGGCACGCATTCCTACCCCCTCTGCAGACAAGCCATGAATTTGTGGAACACAGCATTGACTTATCAAGTACACCTGCAAGCACAATTCCTGCCAGGAAAGACAAATACTCTGACAGACGAACTGAACAGAAACCTCATGGATCCTCACGAGTGGAAACTAGATCCACAAATCTTCAGCATAATAACAAGGAAATGGGGATGCCCAGACATAGATCTATTTGCCTCCCCTCACACCTGCTAACTACAGAGATTCTGTACAAGGACTTATCACAAGCTAGCATGGAAAGTGGATGCTCTATCATTCAGCTGATGACCCTGATTGCCCCAGACTGGCCACGCCAGCACTGGTACCCAATCCTAAAGAGCTTGTCTCAAGGCCCAGCCTGGACATTACCTCAAATTCCTCATTTACTGACCCAACACAACAATCAGATATTGCACAGCCAACTCAGAACCCTAAATCTGGCTGCATGGTGGATAAAAAAACATTCTGGACATACCTCTCTCTAAAGCACTTATGGATGTTATTCTGGAGGCCAGGAGGTCCAGCACTAGAAATTCATATGCAGAAAAGTGGAAGAGATTCTGTGCTTGGAACCAGGCACAAGTAATTGACATGCTTGTGCCAAATATTCCTCAGATTTTACAATACCTAACTGAGATGCGGGACAAAGGCCTATCCTTTTCATCAATTAAGATCCATGTTTCTGCCATTTCAGCTCATTACAATACGGACACACCTATTTTTTCACATCCATTACTAAGGCAGTACCTCAGAGGGGCCAAAAAATTAGACCCCCAAGAAGAGCAACAATACCTGCATGGGACCTCAACTTTGTCTTGGAAAAGCTCACATTGTCTCATTTTGAGCCAGCCAATACAGCCAAGATAAAATTCTTATCATGGAAAACATCTCTGCTCCTAGCAATAACTTCAGCAAGAAGAGTCTCAGAGTTACAGGCATTAATGGCTGTGGAACCTTTTATCATTCTCCATCCGGACAGGGTTTCTCTAAGGACAAACCCAACATTTATGCCTAAGGTAGTGTCTAGTGTGGCTCTTAACCAAACCATTCATTTGCCAACTTTTTACCTAAACCCACAGAATAAAGGGGAGAGACTTCTGCATTCTTTGGACATACACAGACAGCTACACTTCTACTTGGACAAAACTAAAGCTTTCAGAAAGACTGAGCAACTTTTAGTGGCATATGCTGCAGGATCACAAGGAAAGGCTATCTCAAAGCAGACTATTTCAAAATGGATAGGACACTGCATTCATTTCTGCTATTCACAACATGGCAAAACAGTGCCTAAGGGCATTAAGCCACATTCGACCAGGGCAGCAGCCACCTCATCAGCCTTCCTCAGAGGAGTACCAACCAAGGATATTTTGGAGGCTGCAACTTGGACTTCAGTGCACACTTTTACAAAGCACTACCACTTGCCTCTTTACTCTAAATCCAGAGCAGGATTTGCTACTGCAGTTCTGCAGGGCCTTATAGCCACTCCTAATTCTATTTAGACCCAGCCACCCAACCTCAGCTTTGGGATTCAACCCAAGTGTAATGACTGCAACAGTGAAACATGATGAACATAGTACAGTTGTGTACCTACCATAAATGTAGATGTTTGAGTGTATTCACTGTTGCAGTCCAGGTTACCCACCCACCATCCCCTTTTCTTTGCTGGGACTTATCTGTACTTCTCTATTCTATATAACCTATGTGGTGTATTTGCTTGTAGATGAAGGTAATGTTTATTTTAGTGCATGCTATTTATAAGTAATGTCTTTAGCCTACCCTTTTGGGGGCACCTGACATTTGGGCCAAGAAAAACTGAAGAAAATGGTGTCGGCTGCATCTTATATAACCCTGGCGCACTGACGTCAGGGAAGAGGTGACAGCAACTGACGCCGGACCAGGACTTTGGAATTCAGGCCAACTGCGGGTAGCCTGCCAGCAGGATAACCCAAGTGTAATGACTGCAACAGTGAATACACTCGAACATCTACATTTATGGTAGGTACACAACTGTACTTTTGTTTTACTTAAATGAATCAGCTTTGTTTGTCTTCTGACCATATTTTGCTGCTATTGATCCAGATATTTGGGATGGCCTTTCTGTAACTATGAGGAAGTGTGAAAGAACTTAAGAAATGAAAACCAAACTGATGCTATATTTTCAAGAAAGCATTTGTTGTGCCTTATTTCCCATCCCTCTTATTACATAACTCTGTTTGTTGCTCACAGTCTGCTAACTGCTTTACACCACACTGCATAACATACAGGCACTCTTTTCCACCTAACTACTCTAAATGCATTGGCTTTGACAGCACAATATATTTAAAATAAAGATAAATAGATAAAAGATCAGTGGATAGCTACTGCATATTTTCATTCATTATTTTGTATTTTTCCCCTTTCTGATAATTTTGTATTTGTTTAAATTAATTTTCTACTATGCCATTACAAATATATGTTTATTATTATTTTGTTATACATGTTGATTACGCACAGAAATCTTTTGTCTGTATTTCTTGTACTTTCTGTACAATTACAACAGAATTTGACATTGTAAACTGTTTTTTGAACTAAATGTTAATATATTCTTGCATCTGTAAATGTACATATGTTTGTACCATATCCTTGTAAATATGTTTTTTTTAATTTCTCATCTGATTCTCCTAGTCAACTGGGCTGCACCTGCAGATGGTCCACTGAGATCAGTGCACTACACCAGTAAATAAAAATAAACAAACAAATAAATAAATACATACATTTTAGTGTTGCTTATTTGCTTATTTATGACTTTGCAGCTTGCAACCTGAATCTCTTCTGAGTTTTACAACAGTGCTGCTCTCCTAGGCTGTGACTGAAGTGAGCACCCTGGGATCAGACCTCACTGTTACAAAACAATAATTATAATCATAATGGTCTAGGCACCCTCATAGTTTGAAACAGTGATGAATAAATTATCCAAACAAACAAACAAATGAAACTTGCATCTTTCTGCTTGTATCAGACATTAGAAGAAGGAATCAAGTACTTTTGTTTAACACACAAAACACACTTCCTCAGGATCACAGTAGATACATATACACATATACACACACACACACACACACACACACACACACACACACACACACACACATATATATATATATATATATATATATATATATATATATATATATATATATGTGTGTGTGTGTGTGTGTGTGTGTGTGTGTGTGTGTGTGTGTGTGTGTGTGTGTGGATAGTGTGACAAATCTAAAAATTACTTTTCACTGAAGCCCAGTTCACTAAAAAATCACTAATTCTGCACTCAGTAAATCATAAAATGAAAGCCTGCTGTACAAATATGGTGTAAGTGAGTGTGCATGCATTTGTTACAGAAGAATAACCGTGGCACAGCTAGCCACCCAGCAATGTGAACATCGGCTTTTGGTAATGGTGACTGTTGATGCAACACCCTAACCAAATATACAAAAATAGGAAAAAGGGGGTTCTGCATGAACAGATGGTTACAAATATGCCATGTGATTTGAATGTTGCAAATGGAAAGTACTATGTACATGGAGAAGATAGACCGCCTTGGGGAAGACTAGTTTTTAATTCTCAAGCTTCTGCTGTCTTGCAGCTGTAATGTTTAACTGTGGTGATGTTAAAGGTGCAGACACCCTATGCAAATCTAATGTCCAAAAAATGTCCTTTACTGCATTTAACTGATTCAGGGGAAACATACATTCATCAAGTTATTGTTGGCAACTTGTGATTTTGAGAAGAAGTGATTCTGTGAAGTGCTGTGAACCACAGATTGCCACCACCTTTACTTTGTGATTCAGTGTCTTTCTCTACAGCTGTGTTAAGGGAGGAAGACTTTCCCATTACTTAACGGGGGCTCCATCTCTCCCATCTATGCATGCAGGTCTCAGACATACAATGCAATTTCCAGCTTTATAGCCTGACTAATAGCCCATCTTGTCCTACTTGTGCTCTGGACTTTATGTCTCCATATCTACCTTCTCTATTCTTTCAGTTTCCAAGCTAAGAATTTAACATCCCTCTCCCTTGCCTACCATGTTACAGAACACCTGCTAATCTCTACTAAACTCAAGTTCTATAAAGCATAAACATCCTGAAAGGCAATTCTGCTTAAGAAAAAACAGAATTGTCCCATCCAACAACACATCAGCATAACAACCTAGAAAGAAGAACACATAATTAAACATCACCTTGAAGTACTATAGGAATATTATATTGCAGTTATTCCCAGTCATTATTGGAGATCAGCATAATAAATACATTAAAGGTAATAGAAAATCTGCAATGAAAAGAAATAATACAAACTAGGTAAGTCTGTCATTGCCTAAAGTCATCTGGTAGCAAGGTCCTTAAGCTGTCGTTGTAAATCTTGGAACCATTCAGTCCAAGCCATCCTCAAACTGCCACTTTAGTTCTTGTAGTTATTTAATCCTCCACTAAACCTCTAACAAGCTTAGACATGACCAGACATTCAATTCAGTTCATTTGAAAAGAATGCAAAGCACATATTTTTGAGAGTTAAATCCATTCTCAAACAAAAATAAATAACAATTGTTTTTGAAACATAATTCCACTCTCAAAATGGTTCCATCCAAAGCATACTGCAGTTCAACCTGAAAAGAAAACATTGTGCTGAAAGCAAACATTTTTAAAACAGAACAGAAGCATTACATATGACAGTTATATGTCTATTTTCCCCACAAAATTACTGTCGAAGCTCATACCCCCATGTACCAAACCATACATCAAACAACCCTCCAAAAATGAGCCAGAAAAATACAATCAGAAATGCACTAAATCCAAACCCAAACCCAAATGCTAACCAACAGCAAAACATGAGCAAGAAGACAATAGGAACCTAGAAAATTATAAATAATACATTTTAAGTAAACATACTCAGAAATCCAATCAAAAAGGCTGTGCCTTGAAATGATACATCTTGTGCTCTGTTATGGATAACCATTTTAAATGTTGGGACCTGCATGAGTGAGTCCCACAATATGGAGACCGAATGGCCAAAAAAATGGACTTACATATACAAAGTCTTAGACTGCCATTTCTAAGAATATTCTGTATTCTGTTTTCTTTCAGGTGTGATTATCTTGGAGTTGATTAAAGTTGATGATAGACTTTTGTAATCGCTTATTTCAAGAAATTTGTTTATTTGGATTCATTTACTATCAGTCTTGGTTCTATCTAGGTGAGGGTGCAGGACATGATTTTGAGCAGTGGTAAAATGTATAAATATTCTGGAGGCAATGGTATTTGCAATGTGAGAAATGTACCTTTATTCTAAGGTACCACAACTGTGCTGTTGATCAGAAAAAAATCAGAAGTAAATATTTCACAACATTTGTAAATAAAAGTAAAAGCAAACATTTCACAACATATGACAATTAGAAGATTGTCTATAAGATCTAGGTAAGAATGTAAATGATATGAGGTATGTAGGGCAAGTTTAGAAAAAGGCTTAGAACAATTGAATGTAAGTCGGTGGGGAATGTACAGTATTTTAGTAGTGAGAAAATTAAAAGTAAAATTTTTAATGTATGTTTCTCTAGTTACTTGTTGTTAGGATGAAGTACAGTGAATTGGCCTGTTATGTCAAACTAAGTTAAATTTAATTTTGTAAGCTTGGAAATGAAAGCAGACCAAAGCTTATACAATATGGGCAAAACCAAAAAAAACAAAACATTGTGTAAAATGTCATCATCAGTTTCATGGCAAAATGTATAACAAGGTAAGGAACAAGGACAGCATGAGGATTTTTTTTGTTGGGTTTACATATGTACTATGAAAAGTTATGAATTTTCTATAGTATAATTTCTTAACATGAATATGGAAAGTAGGTAGTTGCCATACATATTCAACTTACATCACTATTAAAGCATTATGTTTTGCACATACACATTAATGTATGCAAGTGTTAACATTTTAATCTGATGAACACAGCTGAGATGCACTTGTGTAAATGTTGAAACATTTCTGTGGGTTTTACATGTAGCTCAGTGCTTGTACTTTGTTGGTAGGCATTATCTAGCTCTTTGTAAGTTTGTGTTTTTCCTTGCTATAAACCATTACATGCTATAATATGTGGTTCTTGTCTATAAATTGTCAAGTCAAAATATATTTTAAACATCTATATTAAACATTACATGTGCAGTAATAAAAAAGAAAACAAACCATAACATTCCCATTGTTGTTTCCATGCAGTATACATGCGTTTTCTACAATTTTCATTAATTTCAACATTGCCTGAATTACCCAAGCCCTGTCTTCCCTTAAACTAGATTCTGTCTCCTCCTGAACATTATTCTGCATGCACTGTTCTCACAAATTTAATTTATTTCTATGTAATTTGCACCTTCCCTTTACTAAAGATCCCAAACCCAGTTATTTTATCTTCTTCACAATATTCAGTTGGTTTGAATTTTGATTTCCATTTTTAATTAACTGCTTTTTTGCCATCTAATAACATTAAACGTAAGGCCTTACTCTGTCTAGCTCATTAAAATCCTGTATCTCAAAAAAATGTACTGCCTGTGTTTTAGAAAAACACCTCAGAAGACTGAGGAACACAAGGCATCAACAGAGCATACATGCATCACTGCACCCCTGATTCCAAAAGACTTGCTCTCAGAGTAAGTGACTTACTCCATTTTAAGGCCCTATGTTTTTACTTCTCACTTCAATATCAACTCGAGAACCACAGTACTCATTTTCTAAATGGCACTATAGCCCTCACAGCAAGAGGTTCTCCCGTTCAATTCTCGGCTGGAGTGCGGGGAGTGCCTTCTGTGTGGAGTCTGCATGTCCTCCCCGCGGTTGGGTGGGCGTTCAAAAGACATGCGTAAATGGGCGTGCCTTTGTTGAAGGTTGAACGTCGAGCTGGCACCTCGGCGTTTGTCAAACACTACTGCCAATCATTAGTGGACCGGAGTTCCGCTGTGGTGACCCCTAACCGGGAAAAGCTGAAAGACTATATCCAACTCTCATAGTAAGTTGTGTCTTATGATCAGTGGCAGTGGTGGATCCAAAACAGATATGGATGGGGGAGTGACTGCTGACCATACTTGAATGCCAGTAGTCATTCAGTATATAGTCCCCTTATTAGCATACTCACACCTCAATTTCTTTTCATATATTATATATTTAGACATACACATACAAAACTGTGAACAATGAATCACAGAAAGCAAACAAATTCCATATAGACATCATGCCTGGCAGGGGTAATACTGCAATCAAGAAGGTAGTTTTTCCAGGGTGAAGCTCTTCCATTGTACTCCATAATATTAAGAATTATATTTAGCCCAAGGTAATAATTCCTACAGTATCTTACTTGATCCCGTCAGCCTTCACAAGCCATCTGGATGACTCTTTCTTGTGTTTTATGCCTCATCTAACTCTTCCTCCAGCCTTTCAACTGACTGTAAATGGATAACTCTGCATTGTAATTAATGTAATTAATTAATTAATTAATTAATTAAGGCAGGGGTCTGGGGGCTGCTATGCCCCAGAAGCCACTGGGTTCTAGATATTCTATGGTGCCTTTTGGAGTTTTTTCCAAACTTTGGATCCAATGATGGCAGGAGCAAAGATTTTGTATAAGGAAAGAAATTCAGTCTTACTTTCTTTCAAAACAGAAGTAAGTTGTGTCCAAGATGACAAAACAGTATTTATCACTAAACTAAGAAAACAAATGTTTATAAAAGTACATGAAGCATATACAAAAATCATATGTGCCAAGCTACCCCCAAAAAATGATAGTCATCTTTTATATTCCCCCTCTAGTATTAAAATGAGATGAAATTGAAAAATATTTCTGGGTGTTGCTGACATACATATATAAAGTCTGTCTCTTCACCGCTACCCTGTCCAAAAGACACACATCTTGTGTATAACCCTCTGATGTCAGATAAGGATGAAAGAGAACAAATAAAACGCCATGGAAAATATATTAAAAGTTAATGCTATCAGGTGTATACACTCAGAATGTCTCCTTACCACTATGCCTAAAATACCACTTTACCTGTACACGTGTTGTGTCTGATTGTGAGGAAAGTGAAAAAACAGTGATCCTTGACATATTCTAATATGCCACTCCTAGACAGTACACTGTTTCTAGACAATCTATACTGATTGTCTGTGCAAACCTCTGAGGTTTGACTTTAAGGCAAGTTAATGAAATAATGACCACACTGTCTATGTCTCCCAGAAAGCTATTGCAACCTTCTATGTACACCTCTAAGCAGGGACAGTTTTAGACAAGGTGAGGCCTAGGGCAGCAATGTGAAGATAAGCCCCTCCCCAGCAAACCTTTGTCAAAGATCCTTTACACAGTTGGGGGTGTAGAAGCTGTCAGGCCTCCAGAAGATCTGTGGGTCTAGATGCTCTGTGGTACATTTTCAGCCTTAGTTTTGAAAGACAATTACTTGATAACATTTTTTGTTTCTATCCAGAAGGGTTTTCTGATTCCCTGTCAATATTGTATGCATCAACAAATAAAACTGGTATTAGTTTTTACACACACACTGGCATTGTTCCTAACAAACCAAGTCTATCTTTAAGAGGTGCACAAGCACACATGGACACAAACACACATGACCGTGTTCACGTGCGTGCGCGCACACACACACACACACACACACACACACACACACACACACACACACACACACACACACACACACACACACACACACACACACACAAACACATCACTCACACTGTTCATTTGATTACAGGCAAATTCAGCTATGCTATGTCTTTGAGAGTTTAACAGAAACCAGATCACCTGAATAAAACCCACTCAGAGACATGCAGTACATGAAGACCCCACACAGAACAAGATACAGCAAAAAACTCAACCATAGAACCAAGTGCTCCATTATACCAGTAATCAGTAGCTTTCACATTCATCTTCCCAGACCTCTAAAGACAGACACTTTTGTGTATAGTGCTGAGGTCTGAGTGTCATGGAAAGTGAAAACAAAACTGGCCAATTTGTTACTGTTTGAATCACTGCAACAACCACCTCCTCTTACACACACATATGCATGCATAAGTCATAGCAAAAATCATTTTACATAGATTTCAGCAAATACAATACAAACATCTACCCCTGCCCAGCCAGATGACTGCCTTAACTGTAATTGAACAACAGCACAGGTATAACCTGTATCCACATACAGTGTCTGCACCCATCAGCTACTAGTTTTGATTGTGTACACCTCCAATGTCTGATTGGGATTTTAAAAATACAGCCCAGCAAAGTATTCCAACTTGCTTTATACAAATATACACTAGTTCTGTAAAACCGAATTAATAAATATTTAACTCGGTCAAGACAGTAAGGTTTGACGCTTTCATTCACAGAGAACTGTCTCCCACAATACCGAGCAATTAAAGCAATTTTATTGACAGTGGTCACCTTGTGTGACTGCAGTCCTATATAATGTGTCAGGAAAAAGACAAATTTTATGAGGGACAGATATACTTCTCGATTTCATAGCTCAAGCACCAGGGATAAAGCAAAAATAATAGGAAAGAATGGTCTAAACTCAGGGACAGATTTTAGACATTGCTCTTATACATTTAGAGAGGTGACAGGATAAACAGGTTTGCATTAGCATGCATTTTCTGAAGGATGTGAAGTCAAAACTCAAACATTTCTTATTTATTGAATGCAGTCCTCATTGATTTGCTAGAAAAACAGAAACTGCACAAGGAGCAGACCAAAATGTAATAGGCAAAATCAGTGACAGGTGACTAAAAATATGAGGCAAAATAATCAGAGAGAGGGAGAGAGACAGAGAGAGAGAGTTTGTGGCAATGAACAAATCCTCTAGGACTCACAGGTGAACTGAATGAAATCATTTCTTTATGGATATTCTGATGAGAGTGTATGTGGTTTCAAAGAGAACCTGAAATGATTGTCACTAGACTGAAAAAAAAATCAAAACATCTTTAGAAGCCACAAAACTGAGACTCTGTAAATGCATTTAGTGCATGCAATAAACAGAAATACAAACCATCCTGTATTTCTACAAATTTATCCAGCTGTCTGCTTTTTAGAAGATTTTTTTGTGCACAGGTTTTCATTGTTTGCTTCTTAGTGTCAAAAAGGATTCCCTGCTAGGGAAAAATCCAGCCTTATTTTTTATTTGCATTTAATATTTTTATGGCCGTTGATCAGGATACTTTGACTTACTCATTCAGATTTCCATGGCTGTTCCATTGCTGTAGCAGGCTGCACCTTTAGTCTATTCTCTTATACTGAAGTTCTTCAATTCTTCCCATGCATAGTGCTTTTCATTTTGTGCTTGTTTTAATTAGCTTTCTTAATACTCCCTTCATGTTACACAATGGATACCAAAACAGTTTTTTTCTTAGCAACTACCTGAATGACTTACAAATTCCAAGATGTAGTCGCTTCAGACATTTTCTAAATGCATTTCTTTTTATAAAAGAAAAATAAAACCTGGTGACACATGCCAACTTGATTCCTCAGTTAGCTGGTTACTGTTTGACTGAGAACACTTATTGACACTTGTATCGCTGAAGGAATACCATGTCGAAGCATACCATACAGGCATAGGTTAATGAAGGCACGGCATAATCAGACACAAAGTTAAGTGACTGCAACACTAGATGGGATAAGGTCATGTAGACTGGGTGGTTGGGGAAAATCAAGGATCGCATCTGCCATAGGTGGCATCAAACTTGACCATTGGCAGTATTAACTGTGTTGGCTTGCAGTGATGGGGATTGGAATTGGTATGGCAGTTAGGGCAGAGGATTAAGTTTATAAGCTGTTAATAAGCTTCCTATAGTCCAGGATATAATTTCCTGTACTGCTATTTCCCTACTGTGTGACTCTGGGCAAGTCAATTCACCAGACAGTTCTGATCTGGGACAGAAAAAAATCCATGCGGGTCAGTGCTCTACCTTGTTTATCAAATAGAAACAAACAAGACTAACTAACTAACTAACTAACTAACTAACTAACTAACTAACTAACTAACTAACTAACTAACTAACTAAAAATGTAGTCTGGGCAGAAAAGTTGTAGAAATACAGGACTGGGAGCATCTACCATAACTGGGTGTTCATCCTGATTACAAGTTTTGCCCAAGAACTGGTTATCAGCCATCACCGGGGGTGGTAGCATATGTGCTCACAGGTGAAAGGGAAAGGGTAGAACTGCAAGAATGAGAAAGAGCAGCCAGATGTTGAGCCACCAGAGTGCGAGTGCCCATGGCCTGGATGACACTCTTGACTAGGGGAAGAAGGCTGTGTGCCTACAGGCAACATTGATGCCATCTCACCAATTAATTTTTGACTTGGTATGGGCTGTAGTGAAATGTTCCATCTCTAGACCCTCCCATGGCCATGGAAGTTATGGTCTGTGGATGCAGAAGCAGTGTGTCTCATGTAAGCACCTATAGAGGGAACATTTACCACTAGCAACCACAGAAGCAATGTCTGCTCCCTGTCCCGGTACTCCATGTCACCATGCAATTGGTGAACATTGTGTGTTTCCTGTCCCAATACTCCACATCACTGTGCAGTTGCTGCACAATACCTGCTGCCCTCTGTCCTGGTACTCCATGTGCAGTTGGTGCACATTGTCTGCTCCCTGTCCCAGTACTCCACATCACTGTGCAGTTGATGTACATTGTTTGCGCTCTGTTCCAGAACTCCACACCACTGTGCACTTGATGCACATTGTTTCCTCCCTGTCCCCAGTACTCCATGTCACTGTGCAGTTGATACACATCGTATGCTTCCTGTCCTGGTACTCCATGTCACTGTGCAGTTGGTGCACATTGTCTGCTCTCTGTACTGGTACTCTATGTCACTGTACGGTTGATGTCCAATGTCTGCTCCCTGTTCCAGTACTCCATGTGACTGTGCAGTTGGTGCATATTGTCAGCTCCCTGTCCCAATACTCCACATCACTGTGTAGTTGATATACATTGTTTGACCCCGGTCCCAGTACTCCATGTCACTATGCAGTTGATGCACATTGCCCACTAAGTGATAGAGCACACGCTCCACTTCAACAGTGCTGTTGGTAGCAGCTAATTGTGTCTGTATTACTGACCTGCACATCGACTGGATAATGCCAAGTGTCCTAGCTACATTAGGAATGGTCCAAGAGTCATAGTGGAACCTAACCTCCATGAACCGCTCCCCTGTGGTTGATAAACACACCAAAGATGTGGCACATATCTGGGATACTGTGTGAACTAGGGACACAGGTGCAGCCAATGCAGCATTATTAGATAAAGGAAGATACACAGATGGTCCTTGGTTGATCACTAAACCTCTTCTTCCCTGACTGATTCATGTGTGGTTGTTATCGGCCTCTCATCCACAACTAAACCATCCCCAGGTATGGCAGGTTGCTTTCTATGTGTGGCAAAGGAGACCACAATCTTCTCAGCCTTAGTGAGCTACTTTAGTGTTGAAAGCCCATCCTATAAAGATGATCCTTCTTTCTGAACCTTTGGTAGTGACCTAGTATGGCCACACATACCATTCACTTCTTCTAGTAATCTCCACCAACGTTGGTCCTTAATAATGTTTTCTGTTGCACTTTATCCAGGAGATACATAACATGCATGTGAGGAGCTTGCAGTAGCACTTGATTCTTTATCTACTGAACTTCTCAAGGCATTGTTTCCCTTGGGTTGCAAGGCTAGCATATGTACACCCATGGGTGAAACCTCTCAGTCAATGGGTGTGGATGGTATGCTAATGCTCATATCTACAGCCACAGACTCAATCTTTGTACACCAATTTATCTGCTGCAGTTAATATTATGCACATCCTTGCAGGACCCCTTCCTTAATTTTGTGAAGTAATAGAATCTTTACTGAAATTCCTCTATTCCACAGTTAAATAGTAATGAATAGTGCTGTGCAAAGTGGCATAGATGCTTGACATTATGCCATGCTTACGAAGTTAGTTCCACTATATGTGAATCATTGATGTAGTTCATTGCATTACCCAAACCTGCTGGCACAAGCACTACATGCCACAGTGACAACAAAGCATGAACAGAGTATGTTTTGTGCAAACATCATGTGTGCACCATAGTGCCATGGTGCAACATTACACCCATTCTTAGTACAACAGTGCAGTGCTAGGGGCATGCAGTATTGCCATTGTCTACTGTCCGGTGCAATGTTACATGTTACATGACACATCATCTACAAACTTGCTTCGGTGTACAAAGGACTACTCTTTTGCACCTTGAGAAGACCTGAGTGAATGGCCATGGATATATAACTAACTGTGGGATAAAGGGCTTCACAATGGTATAGTAGGGACAGCAGGATCTTCCTGTTCTTCTTGCACAAAAACTCAAGCGAGTGCCTGATGGCTCAATATGATGGCCCACTGCAGAAGGTGGAAGTATAGTATGAGCTTGCTAGGATAGTAATTCTGGTGAGCAATGCTGGTGACCTAAAGTGGTGCAAGCCTGGCCTGCTTTGTGAGTGGAAAGCAAAAGTTTGAGAGAGAGATACAGCCTGAAATTTACTAATGTACTGTAAGCATTATTTCTGTAAGCAGTTTTTTTCTGTACTGTCATCTTCTGCCAAATTACCTGTAGTACATGTACATGTAGGAGTGCATAATTTGTTTTCAGATATAAGGAATGAATATGGCTGGATGTTGCAGAAGGCAGGAGAACCTCTTCTAGTAGTGGGGTGCATATAAGGTATGTACCAGTTCACAGTTTAACTGTGATTGTGTTGTAGCATGTGATGTAATACATTTTCCAATTGTATCTTCCTTCTGTAGGGTCCAGTTGTGTAAAAGGAGGAGGTGAGGCTGCAGTTACATAGGCCTACATTAACTAATACCTCTGGTGCTGTGTCACTAGTGGCCACCAGAACTGCCTCTCAGCAAGAGAACAATGGTCTGACTACTTATGGCTTTCAGTGTCACTGCTAGCCTCTGTGCTCACTTCTCAGGAGAGAAGACAGGGATTCCTTTTCTGACAGTGAAATGGAGGAGTTTTTCTTATTCTCCTGTTGTCTCTTTCAGAGTCTGATGGCTGCAAAGGTGCACCAGCAACTGTATGATTATGCCAACAATGTATAATACCTTCTGGTATGGTCTGTGAAGTCGTGCAATTAGCAGGATTCAACCATCAGGCCACAGAGGTAGCAACTGTCCCATAACATTGGGTAACTACATCAGGGTCCTACCATATCCTTGTCTTGGAGTTTTCCTTCTCTTTTATGTCATTCCTCATTCCTTGTTCATTATGTAATGCTCCTCATCTCCATTTCTCAGCTCTGTGTATATTTGTGTCCATCCATTCTCTTCACCACCTTTGGTATGTTTACTGCCCTCTTTATCTTTCTGTATTGATATTTTTTCTATATGCCCGTATGCCCCTGCTACCTCCCTTTCTTTATTTATACTAGCCACAGCTAAATGACCTTTCTCAATATATATATATATATATATATATATATATATATATATATATATATATATATATATATATATATAGGAGTCGTTTATAATTTCAAAATACTGAAATGTCGAATTTCAGTATCTCGAGACTATAAACCCGAATGTTTAAAATAGCAAAAGTTCATAATTGCGAATTCGAATATCTCGAATTCGTGGTTATGGCCTTATGCTACATGATGTCCGGGATTGTGTGTTTGTGGTGCACAGTGCCGTGTGTGGATCTAGGTGTTTTGTCAGGTAAGTGAATGTTTTGTAAGGGATTTGAGTGGGGGTTAGACTGTGTTTGTGTGTGCTGATATGTTTGATGTGTATGTGAGCGACAGGAGATTGTGCGTGTGTGAGTTTGCTTTTGTTTCCTATTTGTGTGATCTCGGAGTTAGCATATATAAGTAGGGGGGTGGGGAGTGCATGGGGGCTTGCCTCCCTGCTTATGTGTGTATGAGTTGTGTATGTGTGCAGTTTTTGTTTATGTTGTGATGTGGATGTTGTGGTATATGTATGGTGTAGTGTATGCGGTTTGTTCATTGCTTTGAATTTCGCGGTTTTGGGCTCAGGGTTTTGTAGTTTCGGTTTCATAGTTTTGAGATACTGAAATTCGATGTTTTAGTATTTCGAGATTATGTAGTGAATCCATATCTATATATCTATATATATATATATATATATATATATATATATATATATATATATATATATATATATGTTTATATGGATTCACTTTGAATCATCGAATGTTCAGAACATCGACGTTCTGATCATCGAGACTTGAACATCGATGTCCAGAACATCGAAGGTTCAAAATGAACAATAAAAACATCAAAAAACTCACAAAAACTATGTTATGCAGGGGGACTTCGCCCCACTGCACCCCCCACTTTAATATTCTAACTCCGAGATCGCACTACAGTGGCGTAAGGGAAATCTCCCATTTACCACTATATGTGGTAGCGCTAAACGGGAGATTTCCCGTACCCTACCTGCAATGCCAACATTCAGATGGCATACACACACAACATACAGGGCACCTTGCTGCCCTGCATACACACCCAACATTCTACAATCTCACTTACCTGGCACTTCCACTTTAAACCTTCGATGTTCTGAACATCAATGTTCTGGTCTCGATGATCAGAACATCGATGTTCTGAACATTCGATGATTTAAAGTGGAACCATTATATACACACACACACACACACATATATATATATATATATATATATATATATCTATATACACACACGCGCACACACACACACACACACACACACATATATATATATATATATATATATATATATATACATATATACATATATATATATATATATATATATATATATATATATATGTGTGTGTTCATAGGTTAGTACTAGACTTATCAGCCCTAGGACCTATAGAAGCCTAGCCATAACAATTCCCTGGATATTTCTTCCCAAAATATTTACTCTATATATATATATATATATATATATATATATATATATATATATATATAAAAATATATATATATATATATATATATATATATATATATATATATATATATATATATATATATATATATATATATATATATGTATGTATATATATATATATATATATATATATATATATATATATATATATATTACAAAGGCAGCTCTTTCCCTGAAACCAGTAACCCTTCCTCCCCATACTTTCGTATTCATTGGCTAGAGTTAAAATCTAAACTGGTAAACCAGGGTAAGCTGTTAGGCAACTGTAATGTTTAATACTACGTGTGTGTGTGTGTGTGTGTGTGTGTGTGTGTGTGTGTGTGTGTGTGTGTGTGTGTGTTTGCAGTAAACACCACATACAAAATTCAGTTTATGTGAAATCAGAAAATTCAGGGTTCAGTCCTGGATAGCTAGTAACTTCTAATATTGATATACAATGACTTAGATGCTTGGGACTGTATGTAAGTTCAATCAGATGTGTTTTATTTTAAGGTTGGTGTGCCAAGAAACTATGAATAACATTTCATGCTTATTTAAAGTTTTATAAAAAAATATGGATTTTACAAGAAATTTAAATATAGGTGAATTTATTGGTAGCATATAGAAACCTTCGTTAATGTAGAAGATGGTAACCAACAAGAAGTGGCAAATGTTTCAACCAGTGGTAACTAGTACATTATAACTGTATCCAGAATGTTTTACACACACATATACATATATAAAATTTCATACTTTTGTCTGAAAATACATAACATATGGTAGGATTTCAATCTAAAAGCAAATTTTGTATTCAGATTTTTTCTGCAAGACTTTAGTAACATAGTAATATGTTATCAGCAATTCTTAAATCCTTTTGAGGAAGATATGAATAGGATAAATAGGACTACTTAAAGACCAAGGGAGAAAAGTTGATCTGGTTACAGGACAAAAGGCATAAATTTAGAGAAAACAATGGAAAATGCATTAAAAACCATGAGACAAAAAGCAGCAATACTACTTGCAAAACTAAATGATCTTTTATGTCTGCACAGCAGTGAGATAACCACTTAAGAACTGTGAAACACGTTTAGGGGTTATAGTTTTATTTTTTAGTGACACTGACCTAAGAACTGAATTATTCATTAAAACAGATTTAATTACTTTCTTATCCTAAATATAGTTATTAGTAGTTTAAAGCACAAGACTTTGTTTAGTATGATATATTTAGATTATCAGACTGCTTTCTCAATATGCGCAGTATGTATATATGATTAATCAGATTTTACAGCACAGCATCACAGCTAGCATTAATTATGCATCAGCCTGAAAAGTGAAGTGACATGAGTATTGTGACATATGCATCAACATTAGCTATATGACAACCTGGGGGAGTAAGCAGTAAACATTGCTTAATAGGATCTAAGATATGACCAATCAGGCTTCAGATGTGTGAATGATTTAATGATCAATGACTACGAGATATGAGAAATGAAAGAATACTAACAGAGTAGAACAGAAGACATGAGTTTAATGCATTTCAGGACAAACAGAAGGAAATGTAAGTTTTAAATGGGTTTGTGAAAGTGCAGTGAGAGCACTAGGAAAGGTGAAGGTGTGTGTACGTTTACTGTAAATGGGTAATATATACAGCAAGCTCATGGAGGTCAAAGCCATGACGTTAAACAAACATATATTTCTAAAGTTAGCACAGGTAAATGAGGGATGCATTTACTTAAAGTGAGAGAAGAGAGAATGTGTGAAATGCAAATGCTGCACAAACATTACAGGTAGTGAAATGAAAATGGAAATTATTTGAGTATACTTCAACAAGTTTTAATCTTTTCACATACCAAAAGAGCTGACAGCTCACCATAGACAGGGCTAACCAATCTACTTTCAGTTTGGAGAGGGATATTTTTGAAATTCTCTCAGATATAGCAGACAGTTGTAATCTTGCCATGTTTTATGTGTAGGGCCTTGATAAGATTAAGGTGATGGGGCCACCACCTTAGTAATGGGTGCTAACCCTAATGCTGCTCCTTCCACAACCCTAACCCTAAACCTTACCATAATAAAACCCTTCCAGTAACACTGCCACTACACAAGACACACTCGCACATAAACACACACAAATTCACACTAACAACACTACATCTATCCTCTTAACTAACCCTGAGACAAACCCTAAAATACACACACTTCCACATAAACATACAATGCTTATCCTGGACCCTAACTCACAAACACATGCACCAGCACTCAGCCCCTCCAGTCCCACTCACCTATCACACAAAACAAGCTCAAGCCAATAGGCACACTTCTGACTGAGTCTTCATTTGTCCCTGCACCTCTCACCTGTCCCACTGAGTTAAGTCAACTATCAATTAGTAATGTAAAAGTTACAAGCATAGAAGTTAATCCTAAACATAGAATCCTATTAACATTAACTATATTCATGTTAAACAACTCCCTAGTTTAATTAATAACTAAACTATTTAAACTACCTTCCCTCCTACATCTCAACCTAAGAAGTAAGGTATATTTTAAATTTCTCAAACTTCCTTTTTGAGTCCTTGCAGTAGTTTTAATATACTGAATTTTAATTGATTCCCCTGTTGTTTAAATATCTTACAAATGCAAGTATTATATTGTTCTGCTATGAAATGCCGACTTCCTGAAAGCTGATAGCCCAAAAGAATGAAAAAATGCCCAAAATCCAAAAGATTGAAAAACTCCTTTTTTTTTGCAGGGGTGCAAACCCCTCACATCCCTAAAACTTATTTATACCAACTCCACAGTTGCATCAACTCAAAGAATGGAGAAATCTCCTAAAGAAATAAATTGTTGCTGGTTCATAGTTAGAAACTGCACAGGCAATGATTTCCTATGGGAAAAAGCATTTGGCATTATGCCACTTGTCTGTTTTTTTCTGCGGACTACTGACGCTTGAGCAATTTTACCTTGAACATGTGTAAAGAAGCCATATTATATATAAATTCATATAATTCATTACCTGTCAAGTGAAATTTTTTAGAATTAATTTATTAGAACTAAATTTAAAATGCTGAAAAGGCAGGCAATATTTAATTTGGTATATGTTCAACAATCAGGGAAGAAAACATCTACTTGTTTATAATAATATATAAATTAGGTATTTGATTCATTCTTACAATCATTTATATTTGTAAAATTATATTGAATTATTATTGATTATTACATTTATTAATGCATACTAGCAATGAATAGATTCTAAAAATGCTATCAGTTTAGAACACATTAAACTATCTACAATGATTCCTATGTTAGATTTGCTGAATAAAAATTAACGTATTTTCATGACATATGGTGTAATGATTGCATTAGTAAAAAATGAGTGAATAAATGCATTTTCAGAAAATCATAACTATTATTAAAACGCCACAGCTTTTATTGTCTTTCATTGTGAAGTCCCAAAACTTAACAGCTTTTCACATGACATAAGATTAAAATAATAAATCAAAATTAGTTTATACAGATTGTTATAACCATAACATAGCCAGAAGTCATCTAATTAATTTAATTTTTTTTTTAATTCAGTAGATAGTTTAGCAGGATTTACTGATATGAGCTAACTTTGGGTCATATCTCAGTTCTTGTACACTCTTGAGCCCAACAGCTCCAGAGGGAAAAAATATTTGCTTACCAGTATTAGACCATTGCCATTTATAAAATGTAGCTGTTAAGTTCCCCTAACAAGGCAAACAATTTTACATACTTTCCTATTTTGGCAATTCTAATAATTTAGTTTATGTCTGAATTTCTTGAAATACAAATTACATTCCTCCCTCTGAAACAGTCATCAAACTGAAGATACAAAGTTAACCAAGTCTGACCCAAAACATTCTTCAGAGTCCAGAAAAAAATCTCAATTCAGAAAATGTGAAACCAAATAAAATTACTTTACTTAACTCAACACAACTTATAAACACAAAGATAAAAATATTTTGTAATTTGTTTATGCAAATAAACCACTTTAATGTTAGTAAGCCATCCAAACCAAACTCTCACAGCACATATCATCAGTCCATACAGCTCAATAATGCTTTGATTCAGATACCAGTTCAGCTTTGTATCTGATGAGTACCTGCCGAGTGCAGAGTGTCCAGTCTCCTGAATGCCTCTGGGGATACATAAGTGGTAAAACTGAACCCCAAATGTCACAGTCCAAAGACACCACAAGGAATTATCTGGTGACCTATTACTCCTGCTCCAAAGGCAATGTTTCCTGGTGAATAAAGGATTGCATTAGCTCACAAGTTTGTTGATGTACTTCAGGAAACCATTTCATCTGAAGGAGTGGAAAATGTATTATTTCACTTTTAAGCCCTTATATAATCAGAATGTTTCCCCCTTCACCATTCTTTTCCATATCAGCAAGGGGAGAATAAAGCAAACGAGTGTTCAGCTTGACTTTGCTGGGATAAAGAGTTCAGTCAACAACCCCCACAGTGCTCTAAGACATCTAAAAAAGGAAAGCTTTCTCAGCCAAATATCATCAGTGTTATGCTACAGATGTGGGAAAGGCTGATAAGTCAAACAAAAAGTACATTTAGTCATCTTCCTTTTTCTCCACTCGAATATATACACACACACACACACACACACACACATATATATATATATATATATATATATATATATATGTGCGGATCTTCTTCGATCCAACGAAAGCACACTTTCACAAAGCTAAAATGACTGAGCTGAATTCCGCAAAACTGCGTTTCAATAAAAACTCACTTTTGCGAAATTCAATATGCCAAACACACAGAAAACACACAAATAACAACAATGTTGGTGAAGAGTATTTAATGATTCTGATGAAGTCCCAGTGGATGGGGATGAAATCGCTAAATCCATTTTAATTTTTATAATAAACTTGGAGTATTTTAAACTTTAAGTCATTCTGGTCCTGATAACTACAGTGTATCTGTTTTGTTGATAGTTTTGTATAGGGAACAACTTCAATTTTTGTGTTATTCTGCGAGAGAATATTGAACTTGCTTTTGATTAGAGAGTGTGTTTTAGGGGTGAAACGTAGAAGTTTAGTTTTTGAGGGTTTAAGTAACAGTAGATTATTGGTAAGCCAGCTTTCAATGCAAGTAAAGGCAGCTTGGGTGATTTGTTGAAGATAAGAGAGAGTGTTAGAAAAACAGATGACAGTTGTGTCATCAGCATATTGTATGAGCGTACTCTGATGGGAGGAGGTAACCAAGTCATTTATAAAAATATTGAATAAGAGGGTGCCAAGTGTAGAGCCTTGGGGAGCACCAGTTGTGGTGTGTTGGTATGTGGAAAGAGAGTCTTACCATTTGACTAGCTGCTGTCTGTTGGAGAACATAGAGATAAAGTTCTTACTGTAGCATGTGGACAGGGTTATATAGTTGTCAAGTTCTAAAATTTCCCTGAAGGGGTTATATTGTCAATATTACTGTAAGCACTATGAAATCTGCTTGTCCTGGGGACATGAACCATGAATAATGGTTTACACACATTTTTAACACGTGCAAAAAGAAAGATGTAATCAATGAGAATCTGAATGTGTTAAACTTGATTTCGTTTGCTAACAATTTATGTTCATTTTAACAAATTCTATGAAAATCAGGAAATGGTGACCAGTTCAAAAGGTAAAAAAGTATTGTGCTGCACAATGGATAGGATGCCGGCACAGCAGAATGAATGTGTCAATCTGCAAACCAAAGCAACTCTTGTAAAAACAGAAGTAAGCTTCCCTTAGTCAGTGATGTCAGATGATGGAGAACATAACTACTGCTATTGAGCGATAAACCTTTGTAAACCGAGAGTTCTGAGGACTCTGGATTATTGTAGAATTTACCACAGGCCTTACTGGTATGGCATGTTTAAATATCTTATAACCAAAAGAAATAAGGTGTGACAAGGGTGCAATCCACAAGTAAAAATACTGAAAACAAAAATAAATAAAACTATACCCGACGGACGATAATCAGATTTAAAATCCACACTTTAATAAATTAATTGAGTGCTTTCGTCCCTGACAAACCGGGGAGTTCATCAGAATCTACCAAAACATCTTGTCAAACCACTTTAAATATACTAAAAACAATTTCTATTGTTTAAAACATCACCAATGCAAAAACATCTTTGATCATCACATGATGCCACTGTCAAACAAATTCACAATTTGCCAGGAGGAGAAAATAAGAATACAGTTGTTTATACACAACCCTTGTTGAAATGTTTTAGCTGAGAAAATGTGTATATTGTTTAACTACACTACCTCCATTATAACCCATCAGCTTTTTCCTTTAAAACAGGGACTAATGAAATGAATTCATTTAAACCAGGGGAAAGGGTTGCAGCTAATCTCAATTGCCACTGCATTTCCCTTCTATTTAACAAAGTCTTCCAATCCCCGCTCCTAGGGTTTATTGTGATCTCTTCAATAATTCCAAAGGTGAATTTTCTAAAACCTTTGCAGCTGAGGGAATGTTTATACAGAGCACTGGTCTCTTTTTTGTGTTTAATATCATACAAATGCTCATAAATTCTATTTCTCAGAGACTGCTCTGTCTTCCCAACATAGAACAGTGCATAGCTTTCACACTTGGCCAAATATACTATTTTTACAGAACCACAATTGCCTTTCATAAGCACAGTTTTACTGTGCATTTTGTTTTCTAAACTAATCTCCTCACTCTTATTAATATAACCACAATGATTGCATGAACCACAGGGGTTCATACCTATCCCACTGAGCCCAGATGTATTACTTTTGTTTTCCAAAAGTCTCTTGATGATGGCACTAGTTTTTGTAATAAACAACGGCTCATTACCCAGGTTATGATTCACCACTGGATCAATTATAAAAATATTACAGTTTCTCCTTATAATATCTTTTATCCCCCTTGATATATGGTTGTATTGAATAATACATGCCTTTTCATACTTCTTGCCCGAATCCTTATTTTTGTTGTCATTGTTGCTGTTACTATTGAGAAGGCCCTTCCCCAAAAGTGGCACGTACCTGACCCCCCATTTTTTATAGACTTTGCAAATGATGTCTTCTACCATGTTTCTTGGATAGCCTCTCTCAAAACCATTTCTGTTACTTTAGATAATTCTTCCTTGACATCTTCAAAGTGTGAAGTAATTCTTGCACCCATATAGCCTGCTCCTTAACCAAACTCTTTTTCTGTGTGATGGGAAGACTACTGGAGAAATGCAAGTAAGAATTACAAAATGTACTCTTACGCTATACATTCGATTTGAGTCCATCCTTTGTATGTGCAATACTGATGTCTAAGTAGTTTATCTTAGACTCGTGACATTTGTATGTAAATTCTAAAAAATTAGTACTGTTGTTCAAGTAACTTCATCCACTTTATCCTTTTTCCCTTTCCACAGAATAAATATATTGTCCAAAACTCATATATAGGTGAATATGACACAAAAATTCACTGTTAAAAACTTTTTTCCTCTCCTATCCCAAAAGGACAATATTGGCATATACTGGGGTGCATGCTGCCCCCATCGCTATGCCCTGATCTGCTGGAAATACTGCCCTTCAAAGAACAGATAGCTATTTTCTAATATTAGGGCCATTATTTTATGCTCAACTCCTGAGAGACTTGCTTGGCTACAAACATCTGCATTAGAAGCTGAAGCTAAGTGAAACTTGCAGCAGTGTATTTTAGTCTTCTGTTAAGTACAAACTTGCAGTTTTAAAAGCACTGTATTTTCATTTTTGCTGTTTCCTAATTGTGTGTTTCTGAACAGTGTACCATGTGCCTGTTTGCTATAAGAGGGAGTGGTGCTATCACTTCTTTGTTATCTGATATTTTATAGCCTAGAGGGATTCCTCTGTACTTTAATGCTAGCTACAAAGTTTGAGAAATTTTATGCTCAACTCCTGAGAGACTTGCTTAGCTACAAACATCTGCATTAGAAACTAAAGCTAAGTGAAACCTGCAGTAGTGTATTTTAGTATTCTGTTAAGTACAAACTTGCAGTTTTAAAAGTACTGTATTTTTATTTTTTCTGTTTCCTAATTGTGTGTTTCTGAACAGCATGCTGTGTCTCTCTCTGCAGTTAGTTCCCCACCATCCCTCCCTGTTCCTGTGTTGGTGGCTCTGGAATTGCCTGCCCCTCCTGTAAGTCTGTATTAGAACACTCCTCCTGGGTTCATCTCATTTGCTCACTTAACCGAGTACAGTGAGATGATATTCTGAGTCTAGTGTTCACTCTACTTAATACAGAGAGAAGATTTGAGAAGGCCAGCCCACTTAAGTTCTTCCTTCCTCTCTCCTTGCACTTAAAAAAAAACAATTGCACTTTATTCATTTGCTTTTACTGTATTTGTCTTTCCTCCTACTTTATTTTGCTTTTCTTAAAAGTACTCAATTTTATTTATTCTGCGGCATTTATTACTACTTGGTAGTAGCCTGATTAAATTGTAACTGTTATTCTAAGTCTTTTGGTTTAAGCACTTGGTCTTCATACAGGCTGCTTTACATTAAGAAGGCCTGTGGTCTGCACTGTTGCAGCAGGACAGGTAGCTTACATCCTTCTAAGCTGGGAATTGCTGATTGAAGGCCCAGTGTCTGCTAGTCTAAAAGTATATTAGTTCTGGCTTAAGCACTTGGGCTTCAGGCCAGTTATTCTACATTAAGAAGGTTTGTGGTCTGCACTCTTGTGGGAGGAGAGGCTGGATTCTGTCCTTCTGAGCTGGGAATTTCTGGTCACAGGCTTATTGTGCCTGCTTATATGAATTGTTTCTTTCTGAAATTGGTGCAGCTTGTTGCTGTAGCATAGACCAGATTCAGGCCAGCTGAATCTAGCTTTGTTTGTATAACTTGAGTACTGATTCAGGCCATCTTTTTTGGAGAAGGTTCCCCTGCACCCTAGTAAGCAGGGGTGTGCAGTTACAACTTGCCTGATTGAAGACTGCTGGAACAGGGCTCAGTTTTGAGCTTTTTTTCTGGTTAATTGGGTAACTTGTTTAAATCAGTTTGTTCGTTTTCTATTGTTTGATATATATATATATATATATATATATATATATATATATATATATATATATATATAAATTGCACTTTATTCATCTGCTTTTACTGTATTTGTGTTTGTGTTTCTTCCTACTTTATTACTAGGGGCATTGACTACAACTCTAATCTGCGATATATAACAATAAGTATCATTTTCTGTGCATTTAAAGTGTTTTTTGAGTATATCTGCTTTATTTTCTACAAAAAAAAAATATATATATATATATATATATATATATATATATATATATATATATATATATATATACACATATATATAGATATACTTGTTTCCCGCCTTTCTAAGCTAGTATAGTCCAGTTTTCAGGTTAGTGCTGAATTCAGGGCTGTGTTACAAATCTCTGTGTTTGCCCATACCTTACTTGGATAGAAGGAAGTTCTCTGTTCACCTGTGATAGAGGGGAGCTTTGAGCAGCCTATCTGTCCTTGGAGGAATGGTTTCAGCCCAGAAATTAGTAGTTTATTGGCCATTTTGGGCTAATTTCTATCTCTTTCATTTCCCTGCTATAAATACTGTATTTGCCTGGTTTTGCGTGCCGGGCAGCACCGGGTTAGCTAGGGCAAAACTATTCCCGGCTCCACAAAGTCTCCTCTTTAATTTTTCCCTTGGAACTAGACAAACTTTCAACTTAAGCACTCAAGCCATTCATTTCTCAGCCTGGCACCTGCTCAAAACTTATAGCAAGCACTTATAAACCCTAGCACTAGACCCTCCTGTACTGTACAGAAGGACAAGGCTCTCTATTCGACTTTACCAGCCATCCAGTAAAATAGTTCACTGTACCTATCCAGGCATGTCCAAAGGGCAGTTTCAGCTGTACTCTCCAGTCCAACTGGTGAATCTGGACATTTTGAGGCAATGTTACAACTGCCTCATGTACACAGACAACCCCCTCCTCCTACCACCAAACATTAATACATGCGAGAGATGCAATTATACAGCCAAACTGGAGACTAAGCTCTCTCAACCCAAGACTGTATTAGACAGTCAAGAGTAGAAGGGAAATACTTGCATCACATCACCAGTCTCACATAGACCCATTAAAGCAGCACTGGCAAAAAACACACATAAATACATGAAGACATACTCAGAGGCTCTAAATAAAAATCTGCAAAAGTAACAGAGACCTCCAAAGCAAACATCCAAGCAAACTCCACCCCCCCAACACAAACCATGAAACACATACTTCACAAAACCAGTGTGCCATGCAATCACAACCCTTAAGGCAAAATAACATACCCAACATACTAGTAATAGATGACTCTATAGTCAGGTACACTGACGTCCCACTCAATAGGCTGAATAAGGAGAAGGTTACTGTTAGCTGCCTGTCAGGTGCCAGGATCCGCCACATAACACAAGCACTCAGGTCACTCCAGAACAAGAACAAATATGACTCTGTCATTGTCCATGTTGGTGTGAATGACCTGAGACATACCTCTCTGGACTTTTCAAAGAGACATGGAAGAGCTCTCTGATCACGTAGACCAGGCCGGCATGACCCTGACCCTGAGTAGCATCCTGCCCTCACCAAGAATGATACCACTGTATAAAGAAAAATTCTCGATTTCAACAATTGGCCAAATTTTCTGGTGGCATTCAAAGGGGATCCAGTGTCCGCCTGGGATGACATGCTCGACAAGCCACGCTGCTTCGCTACAGACAGCTTGCACCTGTCACCCTTAAGCTTTTGAATACTAACCAATGCTCTTGCCACCCCCATAGTGCCTTTTTTAGGCAAGGCTCAAAAGACAAAACCACCGCCGTAAATAGCACAAGTAACAAAAAACTGAGGGTAATGCTACTCAATGCCAGAAGTCTAAACCTCAAAATGCACGCAGTTGAGGCACTCCTCAGTATGGAGAAAATCGATATATGTGCAGTAACAGAAACCTGGTTTAAGGCTCCAGAGAGCACACCAGCACTACCAGGCTACAACTCATACCATACATTTCGGCCACAGAACCTAAACCAAAATACAAAAGGTGGGGGCATATCCATATTCATCAAGGATACTCACACCTCCAGGTTAGTGGCACAGCATGATGCTTTAGAGATCATCCACATGCAACTAACAATGGTTAAAACTTCAATTCAAATTGTAGCTTGCTACAGATCACCCACCATGTCCCAGGACCCCCATTCTGTGTTTCTGGAAGCATTGGGAAACAGGGGTACTTAGCTTTAGAAGTCTTCGAAGTAGTATTCGGTAGAAGTAATCTCTGGATCCGACCGACCGGCACTTAGCGAACTTCTGCTTCGGGCACACCACGCAGCAAGAACTGAGGAAAAAAAATGGCTGATGCTTTTTATACCACCCCAAGGAGATGACGATGGGGGGGTGGGAGACGGACGACACTGCGGACGCCCGACTTTTTGGACTCGACTGAAGGGCTGCCTGACGACAGGACAACCCAGTTGTTATGACTGCAGATGCATCCATGAAGGACATCATAAAGGTCCTACCAATCACCCTAAATTTGGGTGATTTCAATTACCCAAACATTAACTGGAAGAACTACTCAAGTACTAACTCCCTTGCCCAACTTTTCCTAGAATTTATAAACTCAGATGCCCTGGTTCAACTGGCCAACACTCCCACCAGAGGTGACAACATATTGGACCTGGTCATGACTAACATGGGCGATCAGTGTTCCACACTGGAGGTCAACCCCTCGCTGGTTAGATCTGACCATAAACAAATCACTTTGGATATCCACATTCCGCCCCCGCCTCCAGACAAGAAAACCACCATGAAAAACTTTTCAAAAGCAAACTTCACGTTACTTAAGACCAAAGTGGAAAGTTTCAAAGACCCCATACTGAAGGATAACGCTGTCCAAGTTGCAAAATCCTTTACTAATGCATTCTACGGGCACCTACAAGAATGCATGGATCATGCCATCCCAAGCAAAACCAAGACTCACTCCTCCAAGAAAAGGAAACCAGTCTGGTGGACTCCTGCCATAAACAAGCTATACAATAGAAGGAGGAAACTAGTACAGAAAAGAATAAAATCCCAAAAAGGGAAGACATCCCTGATCAGTATCAGCAAGAAACTACGATCCCTCATAAAATCATCCAAGACAAGCTTTGAAAGAAAAATTGCCAAGGACTCCAAAGATAACCACAAGGCATTCTTTAGCTATGTCAAGAATCTAAGTGGCAATGCTCAGATCTGCTCGGAGTTAGTGCAGAATGGCACAAAATACACTGAACCGACCAATATCACCAACATCCTGGCAGACAGGTTCAGTGCAAAATTCACTCCCCTCTCACCCCCAAAAGGGCCCATAACCATACCAGAAGAATGTAGAGTCCCTGAAATCACAGACACTCAGGTTCAAACAGCCCTCTCCAAAGCCAAAAACACAGCATCAATGGGACCGGATAGTGTCCCAGGCTGTCTCCTACACGAGCTCAAAGACAAACTAACCCCTCACCTAAACACACTGTTCAAACTCAGCCTCTCCACAGGCTATGTACCCATAGATTGGTGCACAGCAATAGTTATTCTGCTCCACAAAGGTGGAGCCACAACAGACCCTGGGAACTATCGCCCTATAAGCCTGACTAGCTTGGTCTGCAAGGCTATGGAGTGCATCATCATGGAACTCATTAACAGAGACATTGGGAACCACCAAACACTGGATCCTACCCAGTCCAGCTTTGTTAAGGGCATATCATGCCTCCTAAACCTGGTGGACTTCTTTGAGACAGTTACCAAGGCTATAGATGAGGGAAAGGTGGTACACACAGCCTACCTAGACCTCGCTAAGGCCTTCGACACCATTCCCCATTCTGGTATTATAGACAAGCTCACCAGCCTGAACATAAACCACTACATCACAAGATGGGTTGCCAACTGGCTCACGGACAGAACCCACATGGTGAGAGTTGCGGGAGCTAGGTCCGACTCTAAATTGGTTACGAGTGGCGTTCCCCTGGGCTCAGTCCTAGGACCCCTCCTATTCAGCATATACTTCTCAGAGGTACAGGCAAGCACAGAAGGACTATGGCTGACCACGTTTGCAGACAACTGCAAACTAGGGGCTATAACTGACTTTCCAGCTGACACAGACATCCTTCAAAAGGGTCTCACTGAGACAGATACCTGGTGTCAAAATCATGGCCTCAAGCTAAATGCCAAAAAGTGCATAGTCTTCCCTTTTGGAAAAATCAAAGTACCCACAAACTACCACATAGGTGGTAGTCCCCTAAATACAGAAAACATAATAAGGGATCTGGGGACCCAAGTAGATAGTAATCTCACCTTTGATAACCACATTGCCAAAGTGGTTAGAAAACCCTTCTATGTGGCCCACCTAATCACAAAAGTGTTTGCATCCAGATCAAAAGAGGTCATTGTGCCCTTCTACTCATCACTCATCAGACCCATCATAGAGTACAACACCTCATTTGGAATGTACCTTACAAGACACCTGAAACAGCTGGAAAGACCATAGAAGTACCTCACCAAGAGGATCACTGGCCTCAAACAGATACCCTATGCAGCTCGACTGAAGAAACTCCAGCTGTACTTGGTTGCATACCGCCTACTCAGAGGTGATCTCTGCCTGACATACAAGGCCATATCCAACCCAAAATTGATGGACATGCTCCACCTAAAGAAAACCTTATCCCCTCGAGCCACATGCTCTAGGGATATAAACCTCACCATAACAATAAATAGGATGTGTTGGAGGGATAGATTCCTGTCCCAGAGACTTCCCATGCTTTGGAACAAGATCCCAATCTACATTAGGCAGAGCTCCTCGCTAACACTCTTCAAAGGAAACCTTGCCGACTGGATGGAAAACAGAAAGTTTACCTCAGGGATCACTTCAGTGGATCTGCTGGACAGAGGCACAGGGAACTAATCTAAGGGGGTGGCGAAAGCCAACACATTCTGGCTAGGCTTATAAATGCCTTCGGGCAGATAGCCTAGTACCTACCTATGAACCTGTGAACCTATTATTTCACAAGTAAGCGTAATCTGGTTGTGGGTGAAACTGGAACATGAAAAAGTGTTTCCTCAAATAAGTCTAATCCCTCCATCTTCAGTATGCTGGTAAAAA
The DNA here is from genome assembly GCF_019279795.1 of Protopterus annectens. Lineage (NCBI taxonomy): Eukaryota > Metazoa > Chordata > Ceratodontiformes > Protopteridae > Protopterus > Protopterus annectens. The sequence continues at coordinate 626,786,129 of NC_056732.1, read as the reverse complement.
GATCCTTGACATCTATAGTAAGGAATAACAGATCCACAGACCAAAGTTATTTTTTAAGCTGCCCCAAAAATTCCCAAGAATCCTTCACCAAATGTGGAGCCTTCTCGACCACATGTTTTACCCACTTGCTGACCAAAACTGCCAAGGGATGGGTTTTTGAACCATTGGCCGATACAATGGGCCTGAAAGGGGGTTCGATTATATTTTTGTGCATCTTGGGTATACCAAAAATGGTAGGGACAATGGGATTGGTATGAAGTAGAAATTCTTATGTGTCTAAACTAATACATTGACTTAAAACATATTCTTCCAAATAGGGATCTATTCTGCTGTAAGATATGTTAATATGATTCTTAGAAACCTGCACATACATGTCTTCGCATGTGGGGAGAGAGGGGAAGTGGGTGGGAGTATAAATTATGGAAGCAATCAGAAAGGGATTTACGTTTGGGGAAGTTCATGCCAGTCTCTTAACATGAAAGTTTCAGGTAACAGCTGTGTGGCATCTTACCACCAGTGTAAGTGTATTTAACCACCGGTAGTCTCGTACTTATCTCTTACCCACATTCTAACCATCATGGTCTCGCTATAATCTCCCACAGCCTACTATAGAAGGTATCACTATAATTTACTTTTCTTCTGCCTTTTCAGAATATTTTACTCTGGGAACCACCGTATGCTCTACCCAGAGGTTGTTAGTTTAAGAATTTAATCCATTATGGTCTGGTGAGCTATAGCCTGAAAGAATAAATATTATGGGGTTTTATATGGTCCTTTCTCTTTAGCAGACACATGCAACAGAATACAGCACAAGTCACTTTTCAGATGAACTATACATTTCTGAGTCATAAAATATTCATTCTATATTCAGCTTTGCACTTCCGCTATTTTAAGCTTTCATTTTCAAAACTGAGAAACCACAGTCGCTGCCATGCAACTAATAATGGTATCTTGCTCTAAACATATAGTTGAGTAAATTCACACATATATCCATGCTTAAACATACACAAATAAAAAAATGCAGACTCTTGTCACGCAGACTCACAGTCGGTGCTTATGTATATCTGCAAGGTTACCGAGGAACCTTTCTTATTTCCACAAGACAACAAAGTGATTTAATGCATTTCCTGGCTGAATTGCATGACCTAGGTTCAAATCAAATGTTAAAAGTAATAATTACCTTTTGTATCAGTTCAATGCCACTTATGTAATGAACAAAGAAATAAAATACATAGAGACAGTCTAAAGGTGTTCTTATTCAAAAGAGTGTCAGAATGTCATGGGAGCCTCACCTTTAAAAAATATGTATGCCTTCATCTGTCTTACAGCTGCTGGACTCTATCGTATCACTTTTACCTTGCGTTGCTTATTATTGTTAATATAACAATGGGCGATATTACTGTCCATTCCTAGTGATTCCTTCAGATTCTACCAGCACTACTCACCATGTCACAGCCTATGACCAGCACGCACAGGTGAACCTTTTTAAATATTACTAGAAATCCAGTTCCAGGCTGGCAGGTCTTCACAGGTGGGACAGTTTCTCCTACCAAATTTTTTAAGTGTTGTGCCAGCAGTCTGTACTAAAGACTACAACCATAACAGTGGAAACAAAATTGGTAATAACAAAGCAAGTGGGGAAAATGTCAGTTATATCTTAACATAACACTATCCTTCCACTTTTTAACCGGTCCTACTATTCTAAATGAAAGTACACCACAAAAGGACCTCAAGATCTGTTGTGTGTAAACATGAATACAGCCTTTTTTAACATGGATGCATAGCAAAGCTTGTTATGTTATCTAATGCAGGACTGATGCATCACATGCATATCACATATAACTAATCAATCATGTGCACACTCTTCTTGTGGTCATTTATGGCATAAATTACCTACTTTACACATGGAGTGCAATTGCACATCTACACATCCACAGATAGTGTGAACATCTCTTATTTTTGTATCTTTGCTTACAATCTGCATCAGGGTATGACTGAAGAAGTTCTGACATGGAGAACAACATTACCCCAGTAAAAAAAAATAAATATATGAAATCTGTATGGTATATTTTTTCCCTATGACAGCAGATTATCCTAAACAAAGCTATCCTGGGGTCTGTCTAGGGTGATATTGTATTGTAGTACCCCCTAGATGTGCAGTAGCAAGGCCCGCCCAAACCCCACCCACCACCAACACCAGGTGACATGTATGAATAAAGAATGAATATTCAAGGTAATGTCTTCACTGGCCTCATGATTATTAAATATGATAACTACTGGCAACTCTGTTTTAGTAACCTACATTTTTTTTTTGAGATTTTAGTAGTAAGATTTTTTTTAAATGAATATTTTGGTTAAACCCAATTTGCAAATTGTCACTCTTCTGTTTAAATGTCCAAATTTATTTTAATTCCTAGTGTTTTTGCATCTGTGAAGAAGCCTTTGTTGTGAGACTGATTTTATGCTGTGATGCTGGTGAGTCATTGTCCAACAGACGGCTGTGTCTTTCTAAGAAAAATATGACAACTATTGGTAGCACTGTGGTAGTAGATCATCTGCTTGTTGTCCTCACAGACACTTGTTAAACCATTTTTGGCAAAAGTGACTTATGGACAAGTTTGTGTAGTTTGTTTCACGGTTTATTGGGAGCTTGTAGCAGCTGTAGAAATTGCTATAAGAGTCCATATTATTATCCTTTCTAATGGTACTAATGTAGTCCATGGATATTTAAGAATGATGAAGGACTGCACTTAAACTGTGGAAGGGACAGTGTTGACATTCTGACGGGCTTGACCTCTGTGGGGTGATGTGCATGCGCCAGTGTACGTGACTTAATACTGTTAAATTTGGTTGTAACATAATTCATTCGCCTCTCTACTTTGTGCATGCATAACTGTGTCCTCACATGCACTGTATTCAGAGAATTTTTCAGTCACATTGCAGATGTTGATTATGCATTTTGGCAGTGTTTTGTTCTAACAGGATTGCACATGTGAAAAAAAATGTGTAGTCCCGTCATATGCAATGTTAGTATATGCTTGCACTGATTGTAGATGGGTACATATGTGTCTGGTCTCACGGTTGCCTTCTGTGACAGATTGTGCTGCTTTTCCATTGATAGAACAGATCTCAGTGGTATTGTATTGTGGGGCAGGTAGTATTATAGTACATGTACATGGTGATTTCCATATGTATCAATTAACAAGCAATGTATGCATGATGTCACTGTCAAATCTGCATGGCAGTCAATCATGCATAATTTGCATATGACATCATGACCATTTAGCATGTCAATCACACAGGCCATGCCCACTTCTGTACAGTCCAATGGCGGGGGGGGGGGGGTACTACAATACAATATCACCCTGTATGGCTGTATGTAAAATAATCCACTGAGTAAAAAACTAGGGTAGGATACAGACAGATTTTTATAGATTGTTATTAATGTGCTATAACGAGATCATTGGTCAGGCTTAAGAAGGTGGGCATAGCCATAGGAAACTGCTGCCTTCATGTTCTGTCTCCAAGGAATGAGAAACCTGCTTAGGTTAAAAAAATCTTAATGTGCAGTCCAACATCACTGACGCTTTTGTCACTGTTTCCACACATCTTGTCTTTTGGCAGATAACTGCTAGCTAGCTAGAAGGTAACAAACACAGATGACATCAGTTCAGATGCTGTTTCTGTATACAAGCAAAAGCAAAGTACAGAAAAATTGAGCAATGTATTCTCCATTATGCTGTTTTAGCACTTTCAACACAAGATTCAAAATATGACACCTAAGACTGATATAATAAAAATACTTCAGCGAATAAAAAATACCGAGCTTATCAAGTCAAAAGTATCTAGCCTTCAGCTTTATTTCCATGCTGCCGTTTGACATGCAAAGTCTGTGTGCTACACAGTATTCTGTTCTTCAACAGATTTAAACATTAACATAGTTGTATGGTTAGAATAACAAAGCATAGATTGTTTTCATTCAGTGAGTGACTGGCAAAATAAAGTTAAGGTTTAACATTGAATTCTTTCTACTTAATGTTCCTTGAGAAAGAAAATTAATTAAAATTGCATCTATTTGCTGACTTTCAAGCACAATACATTTTACGGCAACATCACTTAAATACTGGATTGATAAACATATAGGTTCATAGGTTCATACTAGGCTATCTGCCCTAGGGCATTTATAAGCCTAGCCAGAATGTGTTTGGCTTTTGCCACCCATTTTAAATTTATTTTGCTATGCCATTTTTTGAGGTTAGTATACTGTGCCTCTGTCTAACAGTGACACAGAAGTGATACCCAGGGTAAACCTACGATCTCCCATCCACTCATCAAGATTCCTCTTGAAGAGAGTCAATGAGGGACTCTGCCTTATACATTGCAGTGCACAGTGTTCAGTACTCAGACAAAGTGGGTAAACTTACTTTAAATAATAACCTTGGCAGGAGATCTAGCACATGACATCCAGTAAAGTAGTATTTGTTCCTCCTTGATGGAGGGTTGCCACCAGACCCTCTTTACTCATTATATGACCTAATTTGGTTGTCAGAATACCTTGGCAGCTGTTGTGGTTATGTTAATTTCTGCATTTATATTTTATCCCTTTTCTCCATAGTTACCATTTGTGCATCCTGACCAATCATGTTGTGACCTAATTTAAATAACAGAATTATCAGCTTACATACCCAGGTAATGGATCTGGGAACTTGGCATCCAATATTGCGGCATGAATTGCACTGTGTTTGAAGGGCCCCCACTAAGCCCTTCTAGCCCATCACATGGACTAATTTTAACAATAGAATTACCTGCTTACATACCTTGGTAATGGCTCTGGGCATGTTACATCCAGTGCTGCAGCACGAATTACACCTTTCTGAAGGGCTTCCACTAGGGCATCCTGATCAACCACTTGACCTTAAAAATATGAAAAAAAGTTGCTTGTTGTTACTTTCAGCCCAATTCTGTATCCTGTTTCACTATCTCTTCTTGTGTTCTTTAGCATTAAATAGAGAATGACTTATGCTGTGTACAGAGTGAGTGCTATTCTAGGTTCCAGATTAAATTATATAGTAGAGAGTTCCATAGTATTTATGTATATTAGGAAACCAGCTTCTAATTAACCTGGGTTTTCTTTTAACTATTCACTACTACCTTTTTCATGTATAATTCCAGTCCTACAAGGAAAAACAAGATGACATTACCTGGAAATTATCATGCAATCAGACTACCGCTTTTTTTGTTTTTATTTATTTTTGTATTATTTATTTATTTCTAGATCTTTCAAGGCATTTGACACCATATCACCTCTCTCTTGCTTAATAAACTCACTAATCTCGGGCTATCTCCCCCTACCATACAATGGTTTACTAACTATCTCAACAACAGGCAGCAATCTACTAAATGGCTACATGCCTCCTCCCCTTTCATAACCACAAACACAGGCATCCCGAAGGATCAATACTGGGTCCCCACTTATTCAGCATATTTGTCAGTAACTTTCATTCCTCTGTCATCCATAGCACAGTCATCCAATATGCAGATGACTCAACTATCATCTGCTCTGCTAAATCTGCCTCCACTTTACAGTATCTCACCCAAGAAGCCTTTACTTCCACAGAGACCTGGATGTCCCACAAGCATCTCGCTCTCAATCCCAATAAAACAAAACTATTAATACTTACCCCCATTAAATCCAGCTCTGTTGACAAGTCACTATTCTCCATTCACTCCCAAAATAACACCATTATTGAAGTTTTCCCCAACACCAAATTACTAGGAGTCATCATTGATGACAAGTTAACATTCGACCTGCACATTTGCAGTAACATCAAACAAAATATCAAAAACTAGGTGCCCTGTACAGGCACAACTATTTTCTCAGTCTCTCCACTAAAAAGGCTCTGGCCTCTTCCTTCCTGCTTCCAACACTTCTCTATGGTGCTCCTATCCTCACAAAACTACAGTCCTCCTTGGAAACAAAACTAGACTCTTGCTAGAACAAAGTCGCCAAATTTGCTACAAATGCTAAACATCTTACCCATCATTGTTCTGCTCTGCATCAACTTAATTGGCTAGAATCCCAACACTATCTCACATTCTTACAACTAACTACAGCCCATAAGCTCATCTACCACCCAGAAACTTGCCCTTCCCTCTCTTCCATTCTGTCCATGTATCATCCAAACCGGCACCTAAGGTTCGAAAACAAAATGCTACTATCCATTGAGAAACCTAAGTTCTCAACTGGCCAAATGTTGTATTCCAACTACATATCTAAGGCATGGAATAATCTGCCCCCATCACTCAGAGCAGTCAGCAACCTGACCTCCTTTAAAAACTCCCTCAAACTGCATCTCTCTTCTAAATGGCTATGCCCCTGTTCCCAAACACACAACCACAGTTCTTGACTTCTCTCCCAGTGCTATACCTCTAGCTATCACATCATTTACTTCCTTCTCCCTGTCACTTTCATCAGGCCTATCCAACCTCCCGACTTATATACCCCTCCATCTTTCACTCTATGCTTAATCTCCTCCCAGCTACACACCTAGAGTTTATTACTTTCTTGTGTACTTGAATCCACCCTATGCACCAATGTAAATAGCATTCACAAACATCTCAGAAATTATGTCTGTCTTTACTTGTACATATCAATGATTTTATTTTTCTTTATTCTGGCACTGTTGCTTCTATTACACAAAGTCATGCAATATAATTGTACTATATGATTTTTATATGTCAATGATTGTATTTTTATATGTATATGATTGTATTTTCTTCTTACACCTTTGCTTCTATTTACCAGTCTTATGCAATGTAATTGTACTGTATAATCTTGTTTTTCTATCCAAGTGATTTTACTCTAATTGCATGCATCTTTGTGGAGCTTTTCTCCCCGGGCCTCCACTGAAAATGGGCTCTCTTCAGGCCCAGTGGACTTTCCTGGTTAACAAATGCAATAAATAAATAAATGTATAAAATATTCGGTTTATTGATGATAAATGTTGAAGCATATCTGTTTACGCCTCCTCAGAATTCTCAGCCATTTGGGCTATCTTTCTCTTCTGAAAGATGAGCACTCAAAATATCACTGTGCCTTACCGTGAAAGAGGCTCACACTCTCTATAAATAATGCATTCTGTCACGTCCAATATTTTTGCAGCAAATAGTTACAGGAAGTCTTGGAAAAGGCATTTTCTCAGACAAAAAAGGTGTTTTCCTTCTTTGTACTGCAACAGGATACAATGGAAGAAAGGGGGAAGGATGACAAAAAGATGGCTTAGGAAAGATGGATAGAAAGACTCAAGGGGGCCATCTGCAGGCAGGACACAGGTGCATGCAAAACTATCTAGTCTACACATCAATAAACCGAGAAAGAAGGCAACCACAGGTATGGTTATCAGAAAGGGGAGCTTGCCTATAATAGGTTTGGTGGTGGTGAGGGCAATACATATGAAATGAGTATTTTATTCTTAGAATAACCTCTTGTTTTACTGTATTATAAATCTATAGCACAGCTAACAGTGACTCAATCTATCAAAATTCATTAATATTGTATGATAATGTAGCTAAAAGTACAACATATTGTGGCTGACAAATTGGTGTTTTAGGAGCTTGAGACATTAAAAGGAAAAAAATAACATAATTTATGGGGGTAGCAAGTTAGCAAGTAGAGGTAAATGGGTGGAATGGATCTGTGGTAAGCTGGTAAGCTCCATGTGCACTGGAGGGGTGAGAGAGGTGACTTATCACGAAGGATAGAGGCAGTGTTTACAGACGTGATTGGCATCTGTCTTGGGGATGGTCACTGTTGTAATAGAGTGTATTGGCTTTGTTAGGTGAGTGAATGGCTCTTCAGGCTGGCCTTTGATGACAGGCGGCCAAGGCCATGTCAGAGTGATGGTGCAAAGTGATGTCAGCTTTGATGGCATTAAGTGGGCTGGAGGTGAAGGATTACACCAAGTTGGAGAAGCTTAAAGCAGCATAAACCATCCAGAACGTAGTACAAGGTCAAAATGATTCTACATGTAGGCAGTGAATGCAAATACACCTGCCTCTTATAAACACTTAGTGGTTTTGGTGTACTTGGCAATTTACTTTCATTAGTGAGGCAGAGAGAGGGAGTGGGAAATGTGTTTGTAACTGTAAACACTCCTGTATGGGCTATATTTGTACTTGCACATGAGATGTCTCAGCATTACCATCCTTTGGGAAAATACCTGGCTCATTCTCCATATGTACATATTATGTTTACTCCTAAGTGAGAAGACAGAATCATTCACAGTGGTGTCATATTCAATGCATATGAGCTGTCAGCTGACAGAGTGATAATCTTCATGTTGGAAAATATTCATCTGAGGCCAATGTGGGCCATAATGAATTACGAGTGCATGCTAATGCAGATCACACCACCAGCAGCAGTCCTGCTTACACCTATGCATGATTTGTTGGCAGCAGATAAGAACTGCTTGGTCCATTTAATCTGAGAGATTCTCTGCCTTTAGGGCAAATTGCATAGTCTTCTTTACCAAAAGCGTATTTCTTTTTTCCTACATCCAGCATAGTAACTACCTTATCTTGGTTCTATGTGCTTTTAATTTTGTATTGCTTTTTACTCTGTCACCTTCTCAGTCTGACTGTTAAAATCTTTTGTCACCCCCTTCTATGAAAAAAATACTTGTACATGTTTCTTTTAAGACATCCTTTTTACAGTCAGCTTGTACTTTCAGACTGCATTATCTTTCTTCTCCTATGCCTCACTTTATTGAAACAGTACCCCTACATGGATTCTGGATTACCTTGAGGAGTATAAATATAGGTTCATAGGTGTGTAATAGGCTAACAGCCATGGGACCTTTACAAGCCTAGCCCATAGAAGTGCCCTGGCATCATGCTGCCCAATGTTACTTCCCAGTGCCTCTATCAAGGAGAGCCACTGGAGTGATCCCCAGGGTGAACTTTCTATTTCCCATCCACTCATCAAGATTTCTCTTGAAGAGGGCTAGTGAGGTGGTCTGCTTGACATGTATGGGAAGTCTATTCCAGAGCATGGGCAGTTCCTGTTGCATTCCTCTCCTATCCATATCCATTCTATTATATGTTAAGCTGCTATCTAAGTATGGCACTGTTTGTGAACACTGCACATGTTGTTGACCTGTCTGTATACAGGGATAATAATGCATTGATTTCTACTGGTGATGCCTCTTTTTATGCATGCATGTACTTTGTTTTGTGGTGTTATGTCTTTTTCACCTGTGTCCTCCTTCTGCAGGTTATTGCTTCCCACGCCACGTTCTCCATCTTTCCTCCAGACGTACTAATCTAATGACATTTCTTTTACAGTTTCTCATGTATTTGTTGCGTATTCTTGTATCATCTGCAAACATCAATACCTTTTCCTTCTGATATCTCAGTGTCACTTATATATTAATTTAAAAGGGCCAACTCCTGTAATGACCCCTGTGTGTCTCCTCCACTGGTAAATTCCCCTTTATCTAAGTGGACTCTATTTACCAGGGACCTCTGTATTACCTTAGTTTGTGCCTTAGCTGTGAATGCCTGCATGAAGCAGTTACATTCATGTGGGGAATCAATGAATATGATCTGTTCTGCCTTTTGCCACAAGGTACAAGTGAGGACAGTGACCCTTGTCTTGCATATGTATGACTAAGACATTTCTACAGTTTCAGAGGTGGGTTATAGGTCTGGTTTGAGAGCTTGTGGCTAATGTGTCCGTGCTTCTTAGGATTGTAGAGAAAATGTTAACAATCAGGAACATATGACCTGTTAAAATTTTAAATAAATGCCATTTTTTTGCAGAGGTACAAATGCCTTTACCCCCTTACTTGCATACATTAACTCAAAAACAGAGTGGTTTCATGGAAAAGTGAATACCTTATCTCCAAGACTGCACAGTCTCACCAATTACTAGTAAAACACATTTGTGACTGGTAACCTTTTCTCCACAGTTATATGAAACATGGTCCATTAGCCTGAGTTCTTGAATGACTCCCATAGGCCACTAAAATATTATTCTTTACAGAACCAGATGACTGTGGGGACTGTAGTTTTAGTAGAATGATAATCTTAAAATAAAAGCAATTTTTACAGTGGGCAAAATGCTGCACCCTCATGTGTGTGTGTGTGTGTGTGTGTGTGTGGGGGACTTTGCTTCTGTCACCCTTAATTACATCTACCAACTCCAAGATTGCACACCTTCAAGGAAAACATGAATGCCCCTTTCCCCTTTAATTATATATACTTATTCCAAGATTGCTACCCCTTGGGGAAAAACGAATACCTCATACCCAAGGTTGACCACTCTCACCATTTACTAACAAAGCATCTTTGTGATTGGCAATTTTTTCTCCATGTCCTTATGAAACATACTCACGAGTCATGAACTCTAGGATAACTTCCATAATGCACTGATATAGTGACATTTCCATGATGCAGCTGATTGTGGAGGCTTTAGTTTGTAGTGAAATAGGCCACCCACATTCCTATGTGGATAGCAGTTCTGCACAATAACATATCACATATGTATCACATACTAGGTTTGTCATCTCAGAGCTCCTTGAAGATTTCCTGTTCTGTTTGCTTGATAAATTGCTGCCTTCCCCTGAATCTTAATCTGCAGTATGGCCTAGCTAGAACTGCAACATCAACACTCAGTATCATCTCAGTACTACAGTACCAGTGCAGTGGTATCACCTGCCATCCATCTCAGCACAAATCAGACCTATGTACTGCAGCTTTTGTTCTTTTGTTATGTATGAAAATTTACCTGCTGTCAGTTGTGCAGTTATGCCCTATCTGTGAATAGGATGCAGGCTAGGGCCACACTGCTTTCCATACTTCCACTTTTTATTTGCATTTCTTTAACTTGGCCTAATTTATAGTGTGGAAAGTCTACAGCTATTAGCCTGTGCTTTGTATTTCACCATAGCAACAGCAGTTAGTGTGGGTGATAAAGACTCTCAGGTCTGAATAAGATGCTTCCTGTTCTCAGGGGTACAGAGTCTGATTCCTTCCACCTCCACTCGCTTACTGTATGATTCTGAACAGGTCCCCTAAACAAATAGATGTTATGTGATCCTATCTCGCCTACATTCTGAATGATGGGTTCTTATTGGCTGAGCTTACTATATCCCAGGATGCACCACCAACAGTCCCCCAGATCTCGTTTGCCGCTTAACTGCAAGGACGTGGTCTCGAGCTGGCTGGGCTGAGTAGCTTTATAACTACTTTTTTCATTCAGTTTTGTGCTAAATTTTCAAAACAAAAGCCGTTTTAACGGCTATTGCTATTGATATTGATATTGTTATTGTGTTTGATTGTGACTGAAAACTATTGTGTGTGAGTGTGTAGAGTTTGTTTGGCCCACTTTAATCCAGGGCCTTTTGGTCAAACTCTCTGACTGAACTTTAGTGTTTAAGTTCGTTTTACACTCAAGGTTGTTTTTACACAGGGTCTGTAAGCCTTTGGCTTTTTGTCTTTACGATTCTACAGTATCTCTTAACAGTGTTTAAATTTCCTGTCAGGAATTGTTAGCATTATGTCTCAAGCCCCTAGGCCTTCGGGCTTTAAAAAATGTACTAAATGTGCTTTCAAGATGTCTGTCACTGATGACCATCTACTTTGTGTTTACTGTTTAGGGGCAAAGCACTTGCAGGAGTCATGCAGCGTGTGTCACGCTTTTTCCTCTAGGGTCCTCCAGGAGAGGAAAAATAAATTAATTCTTAAAGGGTTGATTAAACCCTCTTTTGAAGAAGCCTTGTCTTCCGCTCCTACTCCTGCCAAAGAAACAGCCCGTCGGATCCGACTGCCAAGAGACCTAGGCAGGCCTCTCCTTCGGCTCCAAAGACTTGAGCCGAGGTCGAAAGTCTGCCTCGATGCCTGGCCAATAGCTGGGGCATCGAGGCGGGTCACCTCGGCTCCACTGCTCTCGGAGCCGACAAGGGTTGCCCGCCAGACGATAGAATCTGGTGTGTGTGCACCGATTCTTATCGAGTCCGGTCCCCTAGTCCATTGGGGCAGGTCTTCAACCCGCTCTGTTTCCTCTCGGTCTTGAGAATGTCGGATTCGGATATAGACAGGGTGCTCCAAAGACTTTTCCAGTCCCCAGTCTTCCAAAATTGTTTCGGCTCCGACCCAGTTGGCTTCGGAGCCGATGGCCATGACCCATCCCATTGCTATTCCTCCTCCGACTGCCAGGTGCTCTGGAGATCTCAGGGTCGGCTCCGACCCTTACTCCAACCCGGCCTCGGGTCCGAGTTTGGGACTTCTTCGGCTGGACCCGAGGGTGATGTTTGGGACCGATGGCCTACTATCATGGCCCGGAGACTGGACGCTCCCAGGATTCTGGAGGTCCGGCTTTCAGGGCCATGAGGAGTGCCTTGGCCAAATCCTCTTCGCCATCTCTCCGGTTTTACCAGCACCTTCCCTGGGCGTGGAGACTGGATCCTTGGTAGTCCCCTGTCTATGGCCAGTGGAGCCCCGAGGCCTGAGGTTACCCCAGTGGGGTTCCCCTTCCTGAGGGTTTTTCGAGTCTTCTCAGAGGAACCCCAAGGAAGAGATCGTGCAAGAGGAAGCACGTGGACTCCCCGAGTCTATCACATCGGACACGGATATGGATGATGCAGAGGGTCCCCTAAGTCCTCGGATGATGTCTCCTTTGCAGACATCTTGGAGATCCTTAAACAACGCTGGATGTCCAAACCCCCTCTGCGAATCTGTGCTCCTCAAGGCCTTTGGGGCTCAGCCCTCCGCCTCCTGGGTGTCTCCGGAGCTTCTGGATTTAGTTTGTCGATACTGTGGAACCAGTCCCTTCTCGTCCAAATAAATTCTTATCTGCTCCCCGAGAAGGGGCTGTAGATGCCATGGTGGTGGCATCTGCTACACAGCAGGACGTGGCAGAGGCCATCCATCCTCCTAATAAGGAGTCTAGGAGTATGGATACCTGACTTCAGCGGCCTTTACTTTAAGGTCTCTGAATTACTTGGCACATTTTACTAGGCTTCAGAGGGATCTGGTCAAGGAGTTGTCAGACTCCCTCTCGGGTAACCTACCTGAGCAGCTAGCCCAATCTGTTAGCTCTCAGTTGGCTATCCTGACATCAATTGCTAACTCGTCCATGAGGCTCATATCTTATGGCGTGGCAGGCCTGGCTGCCTTCAAGTCTTCCTTCGCCGACCCTTTGATGGGTCCTCATTGTTTGGACCCAAGGTGAAAGACACCCTTACCCGCTGTGAGCAAGAGGGAAACGTTATCTGCCGTGGGGCCCGTTATTCCACTCCCTTTCGGCCTTACCCCAAGGCCAAAGGAGGGGAAAATGTGGTTCCGGAAATCTTTTTCTCCCAACAGCAGGAAGATTCAGAGGCAGAGGGCGGGAATTTCCAGAGGCGGCAGAGGGCCCCGCAATTCTGGAGACCGCGAGTCCTTTCGTGGCTCTTCAGCCTCCCACACGACATGAGGGATTGCCCGGCTGTGCTGCGGAGCCAGTCGGGTGTCGTTGCCAAGCACCTAAAAGCCTGGGAGTCAATCACTCAGGACAGATGGGTGCCGGATAATTGCCGGAGGTTACATCATCCCATTCAAATACTCACCCTCTCCGTCCAAGAGAATCCCGGACCCACCACCCAGTCAAAGGGAAATAGCAGCCGCAGAAGCTTCAAAGCTGCTACAAAAAGGAGTCATCCAACCGGTCCCCACAGACCAAATCGGATCAGGAAATTACTCCAGGTTCTTTTTAGTGCCAAAAAAGACAGGGGACCTGAGACCAATATTGGATCTCAGCAGACTGAACCTATCCAATCCAAATTCAATGGTCACGTTGCAATCCATTCTCCCGTTGTTGGAGAAGGATGTTTGGATGTGCTCCATAGACCTCAAGGACGCCTATTATCACATACCGATACATCAGGCGCCCAGAAGGTATCTGCGCTTCAGCCTGGGAGCCAGTCATTACCAATTTTGTGCTCTGCCCTTTGGCCTCACCACAGCCCCCAGGGTGTTCACCAAGTGTTTGGCAGTAGTGACGGCTCACCTAAGGAGCCTTGGATTCCAAGTGTTTCCCTATCTCGACGACTGGCTCCTGACTGCCGCCACCAGGCATCTACTTATGGACAACCTCAAAGCCACCATCTCCCTGGGTGTTTCCCTGGGGATTACATTCAATTGGTCAAAGTCTGTCTTGCTGCCCTCTCAGCGCATAAAGTTTATAGGAGCAGAGATAGACTCAAGATTGATGCGTGTTTTTCTTCCTGCCGAAAGGATCCGAACCTTACAGGGCCAAGTGCAAGCTCTGATCTCGAGATCCAAAGCCCCAGCCAGGATGGTCCTACAGGCTCTAGGCTCAATGTCTGCCACGGTACTTTTAGTTCCTCTAGCAAGGTTACACATGAGGATTCTTCAGTGGCTCTTATCAGCTCAATGGACCTTTCAAGATCTCCCACTCAATCATTTCATCATGATTACGGAAATATGCAAAAGGGACCTGCGCTGGTGGCTTCAGACATCCAACCTAGATCAGGGCAAACCCTTTGTTCTCCCCCCTCCAGCGGTTACCCTGACGACAGATGCCTCCCAGATAGGGTGGGGGGGGCATTGTCTGGGCAGGCTAGTTCAGGGCTCCTGGCTTGCTCTTCTCCACATCAACGTGTTGGAGATGAGGGCTGTATCCCTACAAGCCTTACACAAGTTCCTTCCTCAGGGTATCATTGCCATCCACACAGACAACATGTCGGTGGTTTGGTATCTGAACAAACAAGGAGGGACCAGATCCCTCTGCAGAGAGGCCATGAGAGTGTGGGAATGGGCTGTAGCTACCAACCGTTTCTTGGTAGCGACCCATATCCCGAAAGTCAAATGTATTGGCGGACAAATTAAGCAGGACAATTCTCTCTCCTCACGAATGGTCTCTAAACCGCACAGTAGCAGCCCAGGTTTTCAAAAGATGGGGACTCCACAGAACACCAAGTGCCAAAGATTCTTCTCTTTGATTCCACATCAGGAAGTACCGCCATGGATGCTCTAGCCCAACCCTGGCCAACAGGGTTGCTTTATGCTTTTCCTCCAATCCCACTCCTTCCCAAAGTCATTCAAAAAGCTTCCCAGCTAAGGTCTTCAATGATTCTGATTGCCCCATACTGGCCTCGTCAGATATGGTTTCCTTACCTGAAAAAGCATGCAGTGGACGATCCGTGGACCTTAGACCTGATCCCGGATTTGCTAATCCATCAGTCGGGACATTGGCATCACTCTTCAATCTCTGAAATTGACAGCTTGGCTCCTCCACTTCCGACCTTAGTCAGAAGCCACACACTAGACCCGTTTGTCTTCGCCCATAAACCCACCACTAACAAATTGTACCTCAGTAAGTGGAAGAGGTTTGCTATCTGGGCTCAACTCAAGGGCTTAGACCCTATCACTGCTCCTGTCCCAGAAGTTTTGAAATTCTTAACATCCCTATTTAATCAAGGATCTTCTGTCTCAACTATTAAAGTTCAACTAGCTGCTATTTCTAAATTCCATGAATCTACGGATCCTCCTTTGATGAGCAGCAGGCTATGCAAAACATTCATTAAAGGTGCGAGTCTGTTAAGACCACCAGTTTTTCATCCTGCACCTCGATCTTGATTTAGTGCTGCTACATGCGAATTAAAATATCTGTCATGGAAAACGGCTTTCCTAGTGGCTATTACTTCAGCAAGAAGAGTCTCAGAGCTTCAAGCCCTGTCTATTAAAACACCATATCTGATATTCCACAAAGATAGAGTATCTCTTAGGCCTAATCCATCCTTTGTCCCAAAGGTCTGCTCTAGTTTCTGTCTTCAACAATCCCTAGAACTACCAGTTTTCTTTCCAAAATTCTCTAATGAGGCAGAATACTCTCCATAAGTTGGATGTTCACAGGCAATTACGATTCTATTTAGACAGGACCCAAGTCAGACCAGTTGTTTGTGTCATTCTCAGATAATAAATTGGGCCAAACCATCACAAAGCTACAATCTCAAAATGGATCAGAGATTGCATAACTCAGGCCTATTCTTCTTCAAATAAGCAACTCGCATCATCTATCAAAGCTCATTCTACCAGAGCTATGGCTACCTCTATAGCTTTTCATTCCAAGCTTGCTATTTTTCATTTCCCACTACAAATTGGATGTGGCATCTAACAGGAGTGTTTTCCAGTGAGCCACCCAGGATTCAGGTGCTAGGGACGCTGTCCCATCATTCAGAATGTAGGCGAGGATCACATAACATCTTTTAGTTATGTACTCACCATAACTTCAGATGTTTGGGATCCATCTTCCTTCCCCTGCCTTGCAGATCAGAAGAGATAGAACGGTTTTGAGCTCCACTGTTTTTATCTTGTTTCATCTGACGATGTTATATAAGCAGGGTATGCATGTGTGCATGTATGCGGACAAACTAGATCTGGGGGACTGTTGGTGGTGCATCCTGGGATATAGTAAGCTCAGCCAATAAGAGACTTCGCTCTTTGGCATAAAACCCATCATTCAGAATGTAGGCGAGATGGATCCCAAACATCTGAAGTTATGGTGAGTACATAACTAAAAGTACTCCTAGATTGCCCCTGAAAAGGGAAATGTGGGCTTATCTGGTTAACAACTGGATTTGAAAAAAAAATATTAGGTGGGATTTCATCTGTTGAAGCCTACAGTTAGTTATCAGGGACAAGTGAAAATGGTTAATTTTACTGGGCACATTATTTATTTATTTGCTTATTTATTAACCACGGCAGAGCAATGATCCATGTTGACCATTTCAAGCTCGGTCCAGGGAAAATTTACAAACAAAAAAAGAAACCAAAGCTTTAAAGAAAGGGAATTATGTATCAATAAGCAAAGAAAATGTTACAGTAATGCTGTTATGGTTTGTTATAGGTGGTATCATAATGAAACTTCAAACATGGTAGGACAGAGACATAGATTAATTGACTGTAAACATTAAAGGGAATTAATAGGTATGTAGGCAGAAAGTGATGCTGTTATTTCTTTATGTATAGTGTCATTGTACATGATGTCTGGTTTCTACAATGCAGTGATCTGCTGGAGAAACAGAACCAATTGGTAAAGTAGGATATTGTGAGGAAAGGATGTTAGTAGTTGAAGAAGGCAGAGACAAAAGGCAGGGTAGGTTTAATAGGGGAGTTGGAGAGAGTCAGATTTGCAAGATAAACTATATTCCTGGTGTATGAACAAGCCAGTAAACCACAATAGGCAGGAGTATAATCTGAGTATCTGCAATGAGCTCAGTAATACTAGACATCCCAGTGGTCTGCCTGGATAATAGAGCTGGGGCAAGTTTTTCAATACCCACTGGGCCAGGGTTCCTGTCATGAAAGAAGAGGGAAGAGGTGCTTCTCAAGTCAGGAGAATGGATTGTTGGAGCTAATCAACCAGGCCAGGCTTGGCAGATTGAAGATCTTACCTACATATACGTCTGGAGTAGGAGATAAAATGGGTTTTGTTAACATTTCAAGCCCATTTCATATACAATAAGGTATTTTATCATCAACATCTTCTTGTGTTTGTCTATATAGTTATGTACAGGAGATAAAATGAAAATAGTAGCATGTATCAGCATTTCTCATTATTTCTGATTTTGACTTTCTCCTTTCCCATTTCATATTCACTTTAACTATTGCATTTTTACTCAATGTGTTCTAAAAGTTTGGTATTAGGTTTGGCACAGCACATCCACAGAAATGCTTTTCTAGGCTTGCACCTTTCTGCTTTTGAACATTTAAAAATAAAGCATTCTGACTTGTCTAACTACCTTTAAGAATCATTCCTTATCAGTTGTTTGCCTCACATAACAGGTACACAATTCTGCCCTTTACCTAATATTTGTGCTGCATTCTTGAGTAAAATGACAAGTGTCCTTTAGTGCTACTGATGCAGTTGAATAAATGTTTTATTTGCCTTCCCACATCTACTTAGACTGTGTTTATATTCTCCTAGAAGTCTGGTCTACAAGACACATTACTCAAGATGAGGACTTATTGGTGATCCATACAAAGGCAGTCGTCTGTCCCCATATATTCATTTGCTGATGTAGTTTCCCTGTTCTGCAGTTAAAGCCCCATGCTATCTTTGTATCTCATTCTCCCTCTCTGTTCCTCTGTTATGTTGACTGCTAATCTTACCCTACCCAAAGAACTATCTGGTTTCATTTTCCTGCTTGATGGTCAGAGATAAGTCTTCATGTTCCACACATTATTTATGACTTTCTATGTCATGAGCCACTGTTTGTTGCTACACAGAACTGCAGTTCTCATCCCTTTATTAGACCTTTAGGTTATGATTGTTGGTCTTTCTGTCTTTGCTTATTTTTGTTTATTAATTGGGAGATAGTCCAAATGGACATGATTCATTCATATTAGAGGCCCAGGAGAAAAGCTTCAGACATAAAAGATTTACTGACAAAAAATCTATGGTATAAATATAATTTGCGCATAAACAAAATTAAATATACCTACAGAACTTTACAAAGCTACTGTAAAAATAAAGAAAAGGATATATATATATATATATATATATATATATATATATATATATATATGTGTGTGTGTGTGCCAACAATATATAAGCAAGAATTGAAGAACTTAACGCTTACACCTGAATAACTGTGTTTTGATTTGTGTCTCATCTATAAAGATGCACGGTCTCAGCAACAATAAATGCATCGGTGCAGTATGCAAAATGTTAAATTAATACAGAAGAGAAAATGCATAAGCAGCAAACTTAATGTTCTGCTTTGCAAATGTAAACAAAATGCAGGTAAATAAAAGATGTTTAGTACCAGTAGAGTGGGTGTATGGGATACATACTGGAATAATAGAGATAGTTTTTACATAAGGTATTCAAAGATGCTGAAAGAGATTAAGTGAACAAAAACAAGGCAGAAAAACTGCAGATTAACTAATGTAATATGTGGTAAACCTTATGGAAAAAGAAAATAAAATGAAAATAAAGCGCGATAGAGATGGAAGCACGGAGTACGACAGACATTGGAAAGGAGGACAAAAGAATGCGCAGAGGACATGTTAGGAAATTAAGGAGTCTGTTAATGTTATGAACAAGGATGGTGGTATTAATGTGATAGGAAATGAGAGAATAAACAAGATGGACAAAGGTAATAATTTACATACAGTTTGCGGAGAGCTGATAGGAGATGAGCTGTAATTTTGGCATAAATGAAAAATATAAATTGGAAACAAAAAAGGAAGCTTGCAAATATTTGCCTAAATTATGGAAAGTTTTATTTTAACTGGAAGTTTATTCCATCATTTTGTAATAATATAGTTATCACTAGGTCAGATCTTTTTCATGTAGTAGATTTATTCATTTTTATTAAGATGGGTGAAAGAGTTGTAGAGAGGATATACCAGACCATGTGTCCCAAACAATGATTGCCATTTATTGGGGTATAATAGCATATGTGTCAATATTAGTTTGGTGGCATTGCTTCAGCCATTTCTTGCTTTGTTTGTGTGTTTATTTTTCATGCTGTTCAGACTTGTACTGAAACTGTTTATCACAGTCTCTTGTAATATCACTGTCCTTATAAAGCTTAATATTGCTTAATTGTGGGCTTGGTTCACCTGAAATACCAGGACAAAGGTTTGATGTTTTACACTACCTAGCCCAGGGAATATAATACTGAAAGTAAATCCTTGTGTATTATCCTGCCTGTGCATTAACATGATGATACTATGGCAAACAATTGAGGTGCATGTGACATCAACCTTGGATATGATGTTTTATGCTTCATTTTAATTGCAGTTTTCATATACTGTCTGTATGTTAATGCTTACCCACTATTTGAGTGAACCTTGTAGTAAACAATATGTTACTTGTAAATTACCAATAAAATATGTTGCAGAAGTGGAGTTTCAGATCATGTACAAGATCAGAGAAAAAAACTGTCTGAACTAGTACAAAATTTTGTTACTGATGAAAAAGTTCAGCCTTGAATTGAGAAACAGCCTCTTCAAATAAGTTCAATGCAAGTGATACCTAAATGGGGCAAACACCTTTCATAAAATTTAAGAGTCAAAAATGTCCAAGTGTTGTTTTAAAACAGAGAAAAACAGCTGTAGTAGAAATATCTCTGGCAATGTATCAATCTGTATCAAAAGTTCCTCTTTAATCTTACAAAAAAGTGATTCATGATGTCATATACTCGATCCAAAGTCAGGCATTCAAAGTTAGTCATTCCTTAGGCAGCCCTGGACCGAAATCACTACATCTGGGCATTAGACTACAAGGAACTCTTCTACATTTCAAGTATGCCTCAAAACGGAATATTTGGTACTGTAAATGTTTATACTGTACATTTTTATTTTCTAAATCTGAAATACCAGCAGATAAAGCATTACTTACACCAATGGAAACAGACACTAGGGCTTCAGGTTCCTCAACTGTATCCAGAAATGGATTAGTTGCTACAGTGAAAAAATTAATACATCAGTTCCCTGTAGCTAACTTAACAAAGGTTCATCAGAAAACAAAGGTGGAGAAAAATAGATTAATGTCATTACATCGAACATCCTGAATATTGAATGCCAGAACACAGACATCCAGAATGTCAAATCAAAACAAATCATCAACAAAAACTTTTTTGCAGTGGGGCAAGCCCCCCCCCCGCATCTCCTGTTAAGGTAGCCCTGCCCTCTCACCCACTGCTAATTATATATGCTAACTCTTGAGATCATACCACAGCTGGAAAAGGGCCAATTTGTTGATCCCCACTGTATTGCAATAGCAAACTGCAAGTTATAATTTCTCCCTATGAGTCACTGTTTCTGATGTCTGTGTTTATGTTTGGATCTTTTTGAACTCAACTTTACATCTGTCATAGAATTATGATGTGCCTGGAGAAAAAGTGCTCTTTTCCCCAAGTCATGTGTATGTGGTCCCACTTAAAACTTTAAGAAATGAACAAAGAGACATTCTCAATCCAGTCAGAATTGTTTCCTTACAAACCTATAGTTAAACAAATGAAAAACAACTATGAGGTGTGTGAAAGAGTGACACAAATTTCTGACACAGATGGATATAATCCTGACCGTGACTCAGATGAGTAGTATTTGAATAGCATTATAGACATTAGAGGGGGTGGGACAGAGACAATGGTGGTGAATGGCTACTGCTGGCTCACCCATCCTGTTGGGAAGGAGGCAACTAGCAGGAGCCCCCATGGGGATTGGGCCTGCTGAGTAAATTCTGTCAAGTGATGTCTTGCATGAAAGCAGCACCAGGCAATAAGATATATGTGAAGTCATAAACACTTCCCTGAAGTAGGCAGCACTGCATAACTCAAGGGAGCTGCAAATAGGATTTGGAGCTCCAGGAGGAGGATAGGCTGTTACACCAGACATGAAACTGTCCCAGTTCCTAAAACTCAGCTCTTATCTGATGCAAAACCAATGAGCTTGTCAGATTCCCTGGGCAGGAACAAATACGTCATACTCTGTCCTAACCGGGGAATCCATGGCCCTTGCCCCATTTGAATAAATGTACTGATGGAGTAACAATAGAGGAACCATCAGGCAGGTCTAGTGGAGGAAGAGAATTGAAAAAGTAGAAAAAAATCTCAGGACAGCAAACACTGTACTACTCATTTTATGAAATAAAGAAAATGTAACTTTCTAGCCAATAAGCTTACATTACAAACAAGTACATTATCAGATCAAGCAGTAAATGAATCCAATGGAACTGATCTAAAATGCAGGATAAAAAACAATGAGCTAACCACCTCTTCTTTAGAATGTGCTTAATTGTATTGTATGACTTGCATACGTTCACTGAGATAATCAAGTTGTATTCCTGGAGCAAAGTCAGCCTTACCAATTTCCTGCCTTTTTCTAAAAACATACAGGGTTATTCCTACATTGAACTTTAAATTTAAGCTGTGCGAAATCACCATAACTCTTAGTAGGTAAATATGCATGGTCTGCATTTTACCTTTAAGTAATACGTCTACAGATTAATTATATTCTGTAATCAAAAAGGTAATTTATATAAGGACTTTTTAAAAATGTTTTAAAAGTTTTGTGATCTGTTTCCACCAGTAATTCCTTGCTGTAAAAATATTCATAGAATTTGCCAAATTCATACACTACTATACACAATGCTTTATTTGAGCATATATCTTTTGTGTATTTGTTAGTGCTATTGATTCATAGCCAACTGGTCAGTTTTCCTGTAAAATCACAGGTCCTATACCAATTCTGGCTTGCATCCACTTGTAATATAACTGACTTATTTACTTCATATTTCAAAAAGTCACTTATGTTATTAAGTGCTGAAGCATTACAGAATTATTTTCATAGGTTCATAGGTGTGTACTAGCCTAATGGCACTGGAGCCTTTACAAGCCTAGCCCAAAAAAACTGCCCAGGCACCGTGACACCCGATGCTAGTTCACAGTGCCCTTATACAGTAGGGCAACTGGAGTGAACCTCGGGTGAACTTTATGTTACCCATCCACTCATCAAGATTTCTCTTGAAGAAGGCCAGCGAGGTTCTCTGCTTGACATGAATGGGAAGCTTATTCCAGAGTATGGTCAGTCTTTGGGAGATGATCCTGTCCCTCCAGCATGTTCTGTTAATTATGGTAATGAGGTTGTGATTTCTGGAGCATGTGGCATGGGGGGACTGGCATTTATTTAGATGTAGTATTACAAGTAGGGCTGGGTCGGACATGGCTTTGTAAGTCAAGCAGAGATCACCTCTAAGTAGACAATAACAGACTGAGAACAGCTGAAGTTTCTTGAGTCTGTCCATGTAGTACATGTGTTTAAGGCCTAGGATCCTTTTTGTGAGGTACTTTTGTTGCCTTTCCAGCTGTTGTAGGTGTCTGATAAGGTACATGCCAAATGGGGCATTACATTCAATGATTGGTCTAATGAGGGATGAGTAGAGAGGGATGATGACCTCTTTCTTCCTGGATGCAAAACCTTTGGTTATAAAATGTGCCACGTAGAAAGACTTTCTGACCACAGTGGCAATGTGGTGGTTGATGGTGAGGTGGTTGTTGACCTGGGTGCCCAGATCTCTTATGGCCCCTTCACTGTTCAGTGGGCTCCCATCAACATGGTAATTCATGGGAAGTGAGTTTTTCCAAAGGGGATGATAATGCATTTTTTGGCATTAAGCTTCAGGCCATGGTTCTGACACGGATCATTGGTCTCAGAGAGGCCCTTTTGTAGGATGTCTGCATCACTTGGGGAGTTGATAATGACTCCTAGCTTGCAGTCATCAGTGAACTTGGTCAGCCAGAGTCCTTCTGTGTTGGCCTGGACTTCTGAGAAGTAGATGCCAAACAGGAGTGGGCCCAGGACCAAACCCTGTGGGACTCCACTCATGACTGGTTGACAGTCTGACTTGGAATCTGCAACTTTCACTCTGTGGGTCCTGTCTATGAGACATTTTGCAACCCACCTAGTGATGTAAGGATTGATGCCTAGTTTGGTGAGTTTATCAATGATGCCTGAGTGGAGAATGGTATTAAAGGCCTTAGCCAGGTCAAGGTAGGCTGTATTCACTGCCTTACCCTCATCCACAGGCTTGCTGACTGCCTCGAAGAAGTCAACCAAGTTCAGCAGGCAGGATCTCCCCTTTATAAAGCCAAACTGTGTGGGGTTAAGCAATTGGAGATTGCCTATATCTTTGCTAAGCAGGTCTATGACGACGTGCCCCATAGCTTTGCATACCAGACTCATCAGGCTAATGGGGTGATAGTTCCCAGGATCTGTAGTTGCTCCCCCTATATGGAGCGAGATAACTTTAGAAGTGTACCATTCATTAGGGACATACCCTGAGGTAAGGCTGTGGTTGAACAGGGCACACAGATGTGGTGCCAGTTCATTTTGTAGCTCACATAGGACACAGCCATGGATATTATCAGGTCCCATGGATGCTGTATTCATGGCTTTGGACAATGCAGCCTTTACCTGTGCCACAGAAATGGTGGGTACCAGGCTTTCTTCTGGTATTGTGATAGGGCCCTTGGGGTGGAGAGAGGGGTAAAGTTGGCACTGAATCTGTCAGCCAGTATGTTGGCTATATCTGTTGGCTCAGTATAGGAGGTGCCATTGTGCAATAACTCAGAGCAAATCTGGATATTGCCTTGAAGGTTTTTAATATAGCTATAGAAGGTTTTGTGGTTGTTTTTGGTGTCAGCCACAATTCTGCTTTCATAGCTGGCTTTAGAAGATTTGTTAAGGGATCTCAGGTTTTTGTTGAGACTGATAAGAGAGGTTTTCCAGTTTTGTGACTTCATTTTTTTCATCAACAGTTTATTCTTTCTGTTGTAGAGTTTATTGATGGCTGGGGACCACCAGATTGGCTTCCTTTTTTTGGAGGAGAGTGTCTTAGCTCTATTTAGTATGGCAAGGTCCATGCATTTGTGTATTATTCACAACTCTGTTTTTAGCCTATGTTATGCTCTAACAGCTTTGTGATAGTTGGAGTTATTTTGCACATACTGTGTACAAACTTTGCAAGATAATGCATCTTTCTCAAAGACCCCATTAATTACTAATTTTCTTGCTATGGCATTTGACTGACTTCAATCTTTTTAATGTTGTAACATGACTATATATATATATATATATATATATATATATATATATATATATATATATGTGTGTGTGTGTGTGTGTGTGTGTGTTAAACTTTGTCAGTCTTATTTTACATTTAATCTTAGTTTAAAATTTAAATATAAAATTATACCATCTTAAACTTTTAGTAGCTATATTAATCTCCCCTGTTTTCCTTGGGCTAGATTCCAAAATATGTGCTCTTGGTGTAATTAACTTATTCCACTATAATGCTTAAGTATAAAGCAGACCACTTAAACTGAGACTAAACTTTTGGCATTGACCCCCTTGTGTCTAATCTCCACACAAAGAAATGATCAATAATGTTCACAATGCTCATTAAGATTGCAATTCCATGTGCAGCTGCTCTTTGAAATACTTCTTGTGCTACTGTGATACCATCAGTTATTTGTATTTTCCTCATACCTCTCAACATCTGACCTCCAGAATCAAGGACAAAGACAGACTTAATCATGGATTTCTTCTTCTTCTTTTGGCTTTTCCTGGTTAGGGGTCTCCACAGTGGATCACCTGTCCACTCCATGATTGGCAGTGGTGTTTTACGGTGTCGAGTTGCCAGCCCGGCACCCAACCTTCCACAGAAGGCACACACATGCACTCACACCTAGGGCCAATTTAGAGTGTCCAATCCACCTACAGAATGCCTTTGGGATGTGGGAGGAAACTGGAGCACCTGGAGGAAGCCCACGCGACCACAGGGAGGACATGCAGACTCCACACAGAAGGCACCCCAGCCAAGGATCGAACCAGGGAAACAAACTTAATCATGGACAAAGACCCTAAATGTGTTACTAGTAATTTGGAAAGCTGACAGAATGAGGGAATGTGAATTATCACGTACTTTAAATAATAGAAGTTTACAACTATGATGACAGTTACTATTTATTTATTTGCTATTTGTTGACTAGGTAATTGGGCTGGTCTGTTGAACTTTTTCAGCCTATGATCCAGATAGCAGTTTTACATAACACATAATGTATTTAATCTTCAACAAAGCATTTTTCATATGTGATAATACATACTCATTATACATACAACATTATTCACTTTATACAATCATTCTGAAGTGGAGTAAAAATCTAACTATATACTGCTGGTTAGATGCAACGTTGTGTACAGCTAAAGTTTACATATGTACAGAGATAGCTACATGCAGAGTAAATACAATGCATTGATGCATGGTATATACAGGTTGATTGTAATTGATTTGGAGTCATTATTGGAGTGCTTTCACTTGATTTTATAGGTATGGAGTTGGATATAAATAACACTTCGGTTTGGATTGCTATTAGCAACACTTGCATGAGGTGTCATTACTTTTGTGCCTTTTTCATTCATTGTTTCTAAAGATCTAATTTCTGTTAGGAGCTGATTCCAGGTGGCGGGTCCTGATCTTGAGAAGGCTCTTTCACCCATATCAGTTTTGGAAAGAGGACATATGAGGGTGATGTTATCTTCCTGATTTTTATTTAAGAGGTAGGCATGTTCTTTTACTGGAAGCTTCTTATTGAGGGGAAAAATTAAATGTGTTGAGTTTTGGTAGCACAAGGAGACCTTATCTGCCACAGTATTCCAATTTAGAGCATTTATGAAATTACAATGGTGTGCATTTAAATCTGCCAGCAGTGCAAATCTGAAAATGTTGTTTTCAGTGATATGGAGAGTTTGACTTTTATTTGAAGAGTGGAAAGACAGCAATGGTAGGCAATACTCTATTTTGGGTTGAAGGACATTCTTAGCTAAAACATCTTTGTATGATGGTGACAGAAGGTGTGACAGTTTATAACACAACTGAAGTTGAGTCAGGTCTTTATGTGTGATATTGTCTCTGTGTACATTAAAAGTTAAGTATTTGTGTATGGTAAGCCCTATAGCCTGCAGTGAGTATAATCTTCCATCTTCTGTCAAAATTACAAGCTTTATTAGGGACAAATCAAAAATGTGTGTCAAAATTGTGGACATCTATGAAAAACTGTGACAGCTGAATAGTATGATCTTCTTAATGCATAGGGACTATAGACAAGCAAGAACTTTATTCTTTAGGTTTATTTCTGAGAATTCTTAGGTCTTAGATTTAGCAAAACTGAAGTGATTTTCTTAATTGCAAGCAATGAGTGATGCTCTGTTTTAGTGACTTTATTCAGATCGTGTAGAGTGATACAAAGGCAAATATTGCCCTCCTTCATAAAACAAAGCATGCTATTCATCTGTTTCATTAGCTACATCTGCTTTTTATGACACATACGCTTTCCACTTACTTTATATCCTACTTAGTTTTACTCTTGAGAACTATTGGTATATTTTATGGAGAATATACTACTGGAATACCATTTGGACTTATTTGACAATAATATTCTTCTGGCAAGCTTGTCAAGATTGCAAATAAATCAGCATTGTCATGCAAAGTATCTTTACTATGGTTGTGTATAGTAGTCATAATGGTATCATGATTGTGTGACTGTTTCTGTGCACATCTACTCAATGGTTATGCATTTCACCATGCCTAACTTCTCACAAGACAAATGATCCAAAATATTGTATAATTGACATTCCAGCTGTAGTGCTTCTATTTGAAAGACTATCTTATAACTTTTATTTTTGTATTTACATATCAGTACATTATAGCTGTTTACATGGTGTTCAGAATAGATGACTAATGTATACACAGCTTTATTTTCAGTGCATTTTAGCCCCAGTAATTTAAAATAATTTTCTGCAAACATTACATAATACTCCTCAGCCTAATTTAAATGCTAAACTTTGTTTATTAATCCTGAGCATCTCTTGATATTACAACTGAGTATCCAGTTGTACGTCCTTCTTACTTCCTGTTTTTATTGAGTCATCTATTTCTATATTATGTGTACCAATCAACAAATTGTTTTCAGGAGTTGAATCAGTAATATACAATTTCTTTAGAACAGTTTTATTTTTTTTCTTTTACTTATCTTTGTAAAATGATTATTTTTATTGCAGCTTTTACAAAACTCATTAAATGTTGAATGCTTGTTTTCCTCATGGTTACAACCATGCCAAGTATATGAAGCATGATATTCACCTTCACCACATCTGATGTGCCTTTTACTGTCTTACTCACTATTATTATTAACATTGTGCAATTTTACTTTAGGTTGCTTTTTTATTTGACTCACAGTCTATCCTGCACACTTCTTTTAACCATATTCTTGTAGTTTTACTCATTATCATCTTTTGATAAGGTAGAGTCTGTTTTTTGAAAAGCCAACTTTTGCCTGATCATTTTGTACACCACAAACTGCTCTGAGTTTAATCAACAAATCAAGCAATTCACCAAACTCACAATCTTTGGACTGATTATTTAGCTTAATAATATAAACATCCATAGTGTCCACTGAGTTTTAGTCTGTTTTAAAGTACAAGCCTGAAATAAATGGTAGAGATGTACATTTTTACTACAACTAAATGAAAAACATTCATCCACACAAATGTATGTTAGCAGATGGTGACATGTGAACAAAGATCACCACTGAATGGTGAATGGAAAGCTATTTTACTTACATACCATTTCCCTTGTAATCTCTATGAATTTGAATATACTCAATAAATATGCTACACTGCACTTTATTGCCATACATTACTTCAATTAAATCATAGTAGCAATGAGAAATTATCATTTTATTAGCTCTGAGAAGCTGCTTACAAAAAAGAAACTTCATACCTCTGCTGATGTTGATAAGGGTTGCTGTGGACTTCATTTTTTCCAGCTCCCTTTTTCCAATCAGATTTGTAGTATCAGGAGTAAGATTCACAACTAACATTACAAAATCAGACTGCTGAAGCAAATCTTCAAGCTTCCCACAGTAAGTTGCTCCGACTTCCTTCTCATCTTTCTCAACTCTACAGAATAATAACAGAAAGTCAGTTAATATATCATCCCAAGGTCAGAACTGCAGCATAACATCATTTGGCATGGGAATCCTGAACCTGGAAATAACAGGATGGAGAGTGCTTCTTGTGCTGGGGGAACGTCATATTTTGCTTTATGGATAGAGTGAGTTGAACATTGCTGGGATGCAACATTAAATATCTGTTCTCTGGTATACCAGTAAAGCATCACATCTTCTGATGATTGCATAAAAACAGTTGTAAAAAAATAGCTTATGGCATTCATTAGCTTTCCTACTTTACACACACACACACACACACACACACACACACACACACACACACACACACACACACACACAAGCACACATGCACACACACGCACACACATGGTAACTGTGGCTGTGAAAGACAGTCATTCCTAATGTAGACTCATCTTGACTGGCTATTAAAGGCAGAACATGTACAAATCAATACAAATCCATAAAAAATAGTATTTCGGTAAACACACAACTTCCTAGAGTGACAAGTAATTATCACACCAACAAGTCACATTTCTATCACCTGTTCCTGTATTTTATAGAATGGCAAGCACTCTATACAAAATCATAGTTTACTAAATGAGAAAGGGAATTATAATGAACCCATAGGCAAAGATAATACAATTTTCAATCTTCCCAACTTAGAACCTTATGTAAAGTAAAGAAAACAGAAATTAATCAATAGTAGATATGAATAAGTAATGAACTGTTTAGATGACTACTTTGATAAAAGAAAGAAGGAAAATAAAAGTGTGACTCCTAGTACAAGCCCATGCCTCGAGGTATTATTAATTTATTCACTTATCTGTTTAGTCAAATTCAGTAGTGCAAGGTAGCTAGAGACTATAAAAACATACACACACAATCACACACATGCACACACTCACATATACACACACACAGCATTCATACTGATATGGTGTTTGTAGGACTTCGAATTTATTTACACAGAAATGAGGCTTATGGATACCAGGAAACATCTTACATACTGTTAAACACAGCAGTGCATTCAATTTTTTATGTAGGTGTTTCATCAGGAAAAGCACCACTGTGCTGTATTGTTTGAAAAACAAATTTACTTCTTCCCAGACATAAGTACATGGTTTAAACATTTAAATATACATAAGCAATCATGATCCTCAATTATTTAATCATTTTCAATACCACTTTATTCTAATCAGCTTTGCAATGGACTGTATATGACCCTGCAACTGCTTCTGTGTAAACATGACACAATATGGGAAATATATGCAAATTTTAAAACTTGCATTTTTTCTTTGAAATGTATTAGATATGTAAAACAAAATGGAGAAAAGTTTGTGAACAGGCTGCGCAGGGCATGCAATTACATTGCTGAAGAGACATGTTTGACAGGGATAAGGAGAATCATGCACATATTCATTTAACTTGTTAACAAAGCTTTTTAAAAAATGTATTGTCTGGAGGTAAATGAACAAGGAAATGTACGGTGAGCTCTGACAACTTATTGAAATTAAACTGATTTGAAAGAACTATTCTGTTTATCTCAGTAATCTACTGGTCTGAAGATGTTAGATGGATGATGCTAAGAGTTATTAATGTACAATTTTGTACCTACCATAAATGTAGATGTTCGAGTGCACATACTGCTGCAGTCATTACACTTGGGTTATCCTGCCGTCAGGTGGGCCCTCGGTCGGCCGAATTCCAAAGTCTTGGTCCGGCGTCAGTTTTCGTCGCTTCTTCCCTGATGTCAGAGCGGCAGGGGTATAAAAGAGGCAGCTGATGCCATTTTCTTCAGTTTTTCTTGCCCCAGATGTCAGGTGCCCCCAAATAGGCAGGCAATACATGATGTTATGCAAACTTACATAAGTAGATAAACCCAATCAGTAGTTGTAAGCAAATACACCATATAAGAGTACCCCAAGTTGGATGTATGCTAGAGGTGTTTGTCATAAGCCCTGTCCTGAGAGGGGATGGAGGGAGGGAAACCTGGACTGCAGCAGTATGTGCACTCGAACATCTACATTTATGGTAGGTACAAAACTGTACTATGTTCATCGTGCCATACTGCTGCAGTCATTATACTTGGGTGAATCCCAAAGCTATGGAAGGGTGGCTGGTATTAGGCTGAATGAGGAGGGGCTAGAATGCCCTACAGGACTGCGGTGGCAAAGCCCGCTCTAGATTTAGAGTATAGTGGCAGGTGGTAGTGCTTGGTAAAAGTGTGCACTGAACTCCAAGTAGCTGCTTCCAAAATGTCCTTGGTTGGGACCCCCCTGAGATATGCTGCTGAGGTAGCTGTTGCCCTGGTGGAGTGTGATCTGATGTATCCTGGCACTGTTTTCCCATGAAATGAATAGCAAAAGCGGATGCAGTGGGCTATCCATTTTGAAATAGTCTGTTTGGAAATAGCCTTTCCTTGAACACCAGCAGCATAAGACACAAAAAGTTGTTCAGATTTTCTGAATGACTTTGTCCTGTCCATATAGTATCGAAGTTGTCTGTGAATGTCCAAGGAGTGAAGTAGTCTCTCCCCTTTATTCTGGGGGTTTGGATAAAAGGTAGGTAAATGGATAGCCTGATTCAAAGCCACACTGGATACTATCTTTGGCATGAAGATAGGGTTGGTACGTAAAGAGACTCTGTCCTGATGGAAAATGAGGAAAGGTTGCACTGCCATAAGGGCCTGTAGCTCCGAAACCCTGTGTGCTGAGGTAATAGCCAAAAGCAGAGCTGTTTTCCATGACAAGTATTGCAGTTCTGCTGAGGAGGCAGGTTCGAAAGGAGGTAATGTCAATTTTTCCAGTATGAAGTTAAGGTCCCAAGCTGGAGCTGGTGGATGTCGTGGGGGCCTTATATTTTTTGCCCCTCTGAGGAACTGTCTTAGTGAAGGATGTGAGAATAAGGGAGGATCCGTATTGTATTGTGCTGAAATAGCTGAGGCATGGATTTTGATGGATGAGAAGGAAAGGCCACTGTTTAACATGTCAGCTAGGTACTGTAGAATCTGAGGTATATTTAATATCCAAGGATTTAGGCCTTTTGCTTGGTTTCATGCACAAAATCGCTTCCATTTGCCTGAGTAAGTTTTTCCTGGTGCTGGGTCTCCTGGCCTCCAAGATGACATTCTGGACCTCCTTTGAGAGGAGTGTAGATTGATAAGTTAAGGTATTTTCCATGCAGCTAGATTTAGTGTCCTGAGCTGACTGTGGAGGATCTTGTAATTTTGCTGAGACAACAGAAGTGGGAACTGAGGTAGGATCCAAGGTGGTGAATGAGATAGGCTCTTTAGGAGTGGGTACCAGTGCTGACGAGGCCAGTCCAGAGCAATGAGAATCATTTGTGGCCTCTCTGCTCTGACTTTTAGTAAACGTTTTGTCAGTAGAGTTAGAGGTGGGAAGGCATAGGTTGTCAATGTTGTCCAACTGAAAGATAGAGCGTCCACTTTCCAGGCCTGTGGATGATAGTTCCTTGTGCAGAATTTTTTCAGCTGGTAATTGCTGTGGGAGGCAAATAGATCTATGTCTGGCTGTCCCCATTTTCATGCTATCATTGAGAATACTTGAGGGTGTAACTCCCACTCGTGAGGATCTGTCATATTTCTGCTTAATTTGTCTGCCAGAATGTTTTCCTTTCCTGGCAGGAATTGCGCTTGTAGTTGTACTTGTAAGGCCAATGCTGTGTTCCACAGGGTCATTGCCTGTCTGCACAGGGGGTAGGAATGTGTGCCTCCCTGTTTATTTATGTACCACATAACTGTGGTGTTGTCTGTTCTTATTAATAGTTGACCTGGATGCAATAGGTCCTTGAAGGCTGTAAGAGTATTTTGTACTGCTCGCATCTCCTTTTAGTTGATGTGAAGGTGCATGTGTTTTTGAAACCATCTTCCTTGAATGCACTGACCTGCCATGTGTGCTCCCCAGGCGTAGTCTGAAGCATCTGTTGTGATGGTTTGATTTGCTTGAGGTATGCAGAAAGGGAGACCCGTGTTTCTTTGGCATGCTTGAGCCCACCACAAAAATTCCTTTTGAAGGCATGGAATGACTGGTATAATTGTTTCCAGGCTGTGTTTGTGTTGAGACCATAAGTTTTTTAGGTACCATTGTAGTTTCCTCATATGCAGCTTTGCAAATGGTATTAGTAGAATGCAGGATGCCATGAACCCCAAAGCCTGCAGGATTTTCCTTGCAGTAAGCTGGGTTAAAGTTGTCATTTTTCTGAAGTATTGAGACAGTTGCTTTTGCTTGTCTGGCGTGAGATAAACCATCTGGGCCATTGTATTTAAGCTGGCACCCAGGAATATTATCTGTTGTGAGGGTATCAGTTTTGATTTCTTTTTGTTTACTGTGTACCCTAGGCAATTTAACATTTTTATTACAAACGCCAAATGCTGTAGTAGAATGTCCTTGCTGTCCACTTGGATCAGGCAGTCGTCCAGATATGGGTAGATTTGTATTCCTCATTGTCTGCAAAATGCAATTACTGATGCCAGGCATTTCGTAAATACTCTGGGTGCAGTAGATAAGCCAAAGGGCAATGCAGAGAATTGATAATGCGTTGTACCTGCAAGAAATCTGAGGTATCTTCTGCAATCTTGTCTGATAGGGACATGCAGGTATGCCTCCTTGAGGTCCAATGTTACCAGCCAAGACTCCTTGCCCAACATGGGAAGAAGCTGCTGTAATGTGAGCATCTTGAATTTTGGTACCTCTAAGTACGTGTTCAGGATAGATAGGTCTAAGATGGGTCTCCAGTCTTTGTCCTTCCTTGGTACCAGAAATAGTTTTGAATAAAAACCTTGACCTTGTTCTTTTGTAGGTACCTTTTGAATTGCTTTCATATCCATGAGAGCGGAAATTTGTTTTTGTCCCTCTGCCCATTGATTTTGTGGCAGGGTTGGCATGCCTTTCATTTTTGGAAGGGTATGAAAGTGGAATCTGTAGCCTCTGTTTATGATGTCCAGAATCCATTTATCCTGTGTAATAATGTGCCAATTGTCTGAAAATAAGGCCAGTTTTCCGCCCAAAGGTGCTGCCATTGAATGTTTGTTTGGCAAGCGTGGGGGGAAGTCATTGAGCTTGCTTCCTGAATGGTTGAGGCCTTTCTTCTCCACATCTTGGAGTTGTTGTTTGCCATTGTCTAGGTCTGTAAGAACCTTGTGGTTGTCTTCTGCCCCTGGGGCATCTGTACCTACCCCTTTGGGGTCTGTCAGTGGTTGGAAAGGGCCAGTTTTTTGATGGCCAGTTTCTGCTGAAGCGAGGAGATTGTACCTGCAAGAAATCTTTAACTGTTTGCATAGATTTTGCCTTTTCTTCCATTTTCTTTAAAACCTCCTCTGCTTTAACACCAAATAATACATCCTTTTGCAATGGTGCATCCAATAACTTTGCTTTTATATGGTCTGGTAAGGTTTGCTCTTTTAGCCAAGCATGTCTACGTATCACAGAGCCGGTGACAGCTGCTCTACATGAGGCCTCCAATGAATCGAAACCACACTGTAAAGTATGTTTTCCCACTTGTTCTGCTCCATGCAATAAATTCTGCATCTCTTTTAAATCTGGTTGATCTGTTTGTGTCATCTTAAGTTTCAATTGGGAGATCAAAAACTGCTGGTATTTTAGCATGTGAAATTGGCAGTTTAATGCCCTCATGGCTAAATTGGCAGAAGTATACACCTTCTTCCCCCATCTTTCTAATGCTCTGGAATCTCTTTCAGAAGGCAAAGGATTTTTTGCAGTAGAGGCCTTAATCCCCTTAGGACCCTGTGAAATGGTTTCTGGGTCAGCAGCAGGGCTTTTATACAAAAACTGATGGGAATCACGGACCCGGTAGTATCTGTCTGGTTTAACTGGGGCAGGAGGCAAGGAGTCTGGATTCAGACTGGCTTCTGCAAAAACATCATCCAAAATATCTAAAACTGGAGGAATAGCAAGGGGCCTATGCTGAGGAAGAAGGAGAAACTCCCGGAGCCTTTTCTTAGAATTTGAGTAATCCTGTCCTTCCCAGTGGAAGTGTTCCCTCAAGGTATGCAAGGTTTCCCCGAAAGAATAGTCCTCTGGGGGGGAAACTGAGGGAATTGATTCCTCTGCATCAGAGTCTTCATAGGGAGAATAGGAGTAATCCTGGTCCTCAGAAAAACCTGAGGTAATGGAAGCTTGATCTGAGGAAGGGTAGTCTTCCTCCAACCTGGGTCTTTTTTCTAAGGGGGGGCTGAGAACCCCTGATAAGAGTAATTAAATCCTCAGCCATCTTGAGCATTTGCTTTTTAGGCATGGGTTGCTGAGAGGGGGTCTGAGGACCCTGTTTCCTAATTTTCATAGGGGCTTTAGATTTTGAGTAAGATTTAATGGTAATAGAAGTAGGCTTGAAAACGCCTTCAGAAACTGAAGGCCTAGCTAAATTTTCTGGTTCCCCGCCAAGAGTGGCGTCGGTGTCTAGAGAGGTAATCGGCTCCGGAGGGCCTGCAACTTCAGATTGAGATGTCCCCGGTAAAATAGATTCAGCGGTAGTCAGGGGCTGCGAAGGCGCCTCACTGAGAACCGGAGATCCGGCGGCAGGCCTAAGCGTGGTCTCGGTATCCGTTTTGGGCCTCGGATGCCTATCTTTATCTTTGCGTTTTTTCATTAAGCCTGGTGTCGGAAAATCCGACGACATACTGTAGTTAAATTTTTTGCCAAAGTAATGAAGGGTGAACTCCACCCAACGTTTTATAGTGCGTTTATTGAACCTAGCACAAAAGCGGCAGCCCGAGATGTCGTGGTCTGGGCCTAGGCAAGGAATACAGTATGAGTGAAAATCCTTATGCGGTATTTGCTTCCCACAAGAAATGCAATTATTAACTTTGTCTGACATCAGTCTGAGGCAAGAAAAGTTTCCCCAATGGGGTACTTAGCTTTAGAGAAGACTTTGGCTGAAATCCTTTTCGGAAATCTCACGAGACGGCCGACCGGCACTTGTGAACTGCTTCTGCTTCTGGCACCGCACGGCAAGAAAGACTGAAGAAAATGGTGTCGGCTGCCTCTTTTATACCCCTGCCACTCTGACGTCAGGGAAGAAGCGACGACAACCGACGCCGGACCAAGACTTTGGAATTCGGCCGACCGAGGGCCCGCCTGACGGCAGGATAACCCAAGTGTAATGACTGCAGCAGTATGGCACGATGAACATCTGAAAGTTCTCAATCGATTAAATTCACAAAACTCTATTACTTGAGTGTAGCTAAGCAAAGCAGGAAAGAGCAGCAGGAAAAAAAAAATTTGCTATATTTTGGGGAGAAGATATTGGCTGATGAAAGCACATGATCAATAGAAGTCTGCATATGCATCAAATAAAAAAGTACAGCCAGACCACAACATCGGTAGCTGCATTGTCAGTTTTATCAGCACATGGTCAATATATATTGATGTAGTCATATTTTGTTTACTGAGGTAGTGCAGCCTGAACCACAGTGAAAGACATAGTTTAATTGCAACTATGTCTGCCATCCTTCCCAGCAACTAGAATGCAATAGAGCAGAACACATCATTTGAATGTAAGTTTATATTTTAGCTGATCGCCCCTACTTAATGAGGGCTGACGGTTGTAAACTGGTGCATGACTGTGACAGTATGCAGATACCAGAACTATGTAGTATTTTATTAACTTCAGTTATTACCTGGTCAAAGTAGATGCATACACAGGTAGAGAGGTGGAGCCCCTTCAGAAGCTCGAGTCTTTAGTAAGTCAAACTGCATATGGTCAAGACTACATGATCGACTTTCTAAAAACTCAAAGCTTTTGAATGGAGATTACAGTACAGTGAGGACTGGGGAATGTACTCTTTTTCCCACTCTAGTGCAGTCTCAGATTTGGTATATATAATATGTGGGGGGTGTGGGGGGCCCCCCTGCAAAGATGCAAAAAGAATGTAGATTTCTGTTGTTTTCTGAGGTTTGAGTTTTTGGAAAGTCGATCATATGGTCTCAACCATATGAAGTTCAACTTTCTGAAGACTCAAGCTTCTGAATGGGATCTGCAGGGACAAAGTCAAGGCTTGAACGCATCAACAATCATTGCTCATACCAGACAGTAGCAGTGTTCTACAGTAGCTATACTTTGTTATTAGTTTGTCAGTATCACCACCAGCCCCTGCTACACAATGTTCCAATCTGGATCTATAATACCTGGAACCTCCTACTGGTTATAGTCATGCTTCTCTATGTATGATCTATGTACACTTTCTTACATTTTGATCAAGGTAGAAGTAGTCCACCAGCTGTTGCAGAGGATTGAGGCTGTGAATGAGCCACTTCCTGTAATCCAAAGTTTGAGTCACTCAGCATGTAATTAACTACTGTGTGATTGTTACTGTCTGTATCAACTCTCCAAAGCCAAAGATGTTTGTGCACATATAAAGAACTTCCTATCATTTAGGTGAATGTGGAAAGCTGTGATATGCTTTTAGAACAGCAGAGCAGTCAAACAGCTGTTACAAGATCTCCCGCACTATTGGCATGTTCAGACAATGGCTTCTTGCTCTAGTGTATTTTATTTAGTGGTAAGTAGCGTCATGTAGAAAAGTAGTGGAGTCCTATATATCACCAAATAGTGACACATCTTAGACAACCCTCGAAGTCTCAACTGGGATCATTTTCTCCTGGGGATTCTGGATCTAACAGACTATTTCTTTAGATACTATTGCTATTGCTTTGATCCTGTTTTATTAAGCAAATTTAGGTAGTAGTAATAGATATAGTACAGCACATCTTTAGCCAGATGTTAGTAGTGAAATGGCTTGATTGTTGGTATTTTCTTATTTGCCAGTTATCTGTTTGAAGCACTTTATTATATATTACCCCTGGGCAAAACTATACAGTTTCCGGACATTGAATTTTTCAGTCTATATTACTGTATGTTTTAGTAAATATGTTTTCATTTGTAAAAGCTTTTTGCCGATTATTTATTTATTTGTATAAGGGTACTGCTATACATTGAATTAGAAGGAATGTAGGCATCTGCTTATGAGAAAGAGAAAGACTACTCAGCTAAAATTACCATCAGTGTTTAAATATAATTTTGTTTATGTTTTTAATAGCCTAAACTTGAATGTGAAAACACAATTCTGTCTCAGGACAGTAACTTTCACAAGACAGCAGAATTTTTTATCACTGGAAGGAATAATTTCTCCAATAAATTATTTTTGCGTGTGTGTGTGTGTGTGTGTGTGTGTGTGTGTGTGTGTGTGTGTGTGTGTGTGTGTGTGTGTGTGTGTGTGTGTGTGTGTGAGTGTGTGTGTGTGTGCAATTATTTATTCAGTAATTATTGCTAGTCTAGCATTGTAAGGACAATTACAGTAGGGGAAGGACAAGGGTAACTTTTAGTTTACTTCTTGTTTTTCATATTAAGTGGGGCAATAGCACATACTGGAGGAACACAGCACCATTGCCTAACAAGGATCACTGGTAGCTAGAATCTAAGAATAAGTCAGGAAACAACAGTGAACTCAACTGCAGTCCATCACAGGAAAGATTTTTGCTCACATATACTCTGAATACAGACCTAGGAGTTGTCTTAACCAGACAATTCAATTACATTCATGTCTTTAAAGTAAGTGATTAGAAGCCATAGAACTCAACAAAAATACATGCAGACACTGCAAAGACATGCATCCTCTCCACAGAAATCACTCCATCTGGGAAAAACAAGAGCAGTGTATCAGCAATGTGACATTTTTTTTTTTAATTATACAGCCAATTTTCATTAAAAAAAGAAGCAAGGTCTGCTGCAACTGTAATGATTAAAATCATATAGGAAAAAAAACACAGTACTGTTTAGCCCCATCAGTTACTCTGTGCCAGCAGTTGCTGCTGAAATAAATAAGGCAGAAGACTGATCTCAGTGGACAGTTTACAGACTCAGCCCGAGGTATCATACCAACAGTGCAATCCTTGGTGAAAACGTTGAGAGAAATATATACGTAACATGTTTGTGACAATGAGTATACTGTTTACATAAAATAGTTCCTTTGCAAGAATATTTGAAGCTATTTACAGAGTAGAGATTGAACACAACAGAAAAGGCCTGGTGTATTATGACAGATTGAGACATAGTCAGGGGATGAGAAGCATTTGAAAGGAATGCTTGGAGGGAGAACAGAGAAGGAGTCATGCAGGTAGATATGTTGTGTCGCTAGTGGTAAGGAGTGAAGGTGATGGGTGCATACAGGGTCTTGATGTCATGCCACGCAGCTATGTAGACAGTGAGGTACAACATGATACGTTAAGTGATAGTGCTGATGTGCAGGCATTTTCATTTTTCTTGCTTAAATAGATAGTTTTTAAGTTGGTTTCAGAAGGTTTGGAAAGAAAGCATGTTTTTATTTATTCATGTATATCTACCTAGGTTTGTGGTGTGAGGTAAAGCATGATTGGTGCATTTCAGATAAGTGCAAAGCTTTTAGTTGGGTTGTGAAGGTGAAGAATGATCTTAGATTATATGAGGGAAAAAAAATCTTCCAGATAGTTCCATGTGACTGGAACAGGGTTGCTACCATGACTACTGTAACTACCTAGCCCCTCCCTCCCTCATCCATCAGCTCTTCCATTCAATAGAAAAAAATGCCATTCCTTCTACTGGTGCACCAACCAGGTGGCCCAATGCATGGCATGTCCCCCTTCCTGCCTCAGCTATTCAGGTCACGTTTCTGTGCCCTGCCCCCATTCCTTCTTCCTCTCCACACATCCATGTATTAAAAAATGCTTTTAAACTGTGGCACACTGCTTGCTACAAATGTAGCAAACAGTTGCTACAGTTCAGACAGCACAAGGATTTGCAGCTAACCTGCCATATTAAGCTCATCATTACTTGGCATTATATGCTCTCAACTGGTTACAACCCCACATCAAGTAGCTCATACACAATTTCTTCTAACCCATAAAATACTATATAACTCATCCGTCTGCCCTTCTATCTTCTCAGTACTTCCTAACTATCTCTCAAATCACCCTCTGCTCTCTGGACAAAAACCTGCATGCAATTTATAAACCAAAAAAAGTATGTGACAAAGTCTATACTCACCCTGTTTAGCCAAACTATAGAACTTTATCCCAGATTCACTCAGAATTATATGTAGCCTCTGTGTATTTAAGTCCTCTCTCAAATAATTTCTCACTAACTCATGGCTGTGCCAATGCTCCTCATCAGTATAATCTACATCAAGTACTTCTTATTCATATTAACCGCTCATCATACTATATATCTGTACCTTTCAATATCTGCCGTCTCTCCATTCCATACTTCTCAACTGTACAGATTTTCATTGAATGTCCAGATTTTTGCCTCATATTTTTGGTCTGTTTTTCATAAAATCATATTTTTCTGGTAAAGTAGTGACAAATCATTAAAGAATGAAAAGTTAGAAAAGAATGACAGACACTGAGTTTCAGACTTCATACTCTTCAGAAAATGTTAATGCAAAACCTGTTATTCTATCAGTTTTCTAAGTTTGTAAGAGCAATATTTAAAAATTGTCCCTATTTTTGGTCCTTTGTCCCACTTTTATTTATGACTTTGTCCAGATTATGCTCCATTCCTAGGGAAGACTTATATATTTTTTTTATTTCCTAGCATAACAGACTTTACTTCTAATACTTCCATATATACTGACTGTCATATTTAATTGTCATTTTTATTTTAAATTATAACACCACTGGTGTATCCTCATGCTTTACTGTATCCTATGTATTCCACTGTCAAACTGTATGTATACATGCTTTTTTTTAATTACATCTATATTACTGTTTTATTTGATGTCATCTAACACTCTGGAGCTTTTCCCTGGACCCCTGCTGAAAATGGGTATTTATTACCCATTGTCTTTTCCATTAAACAAATGCCAATAAATAATAAATATAAATAACTCTGAAAAGTTTCAGGTTCATGCTGGTAGTGGGAAAAGTTCATACTGAGTGGGAAGTTTCCTAAAGCTGATTAGGATTAAAAAAATGCCCCATATATAGGATTCATGTTATTATATAAAGAAAATTCCAGCTTGATTGGGACTTCTGTTTGGTGTAACCCTGAGGTAAAGGTTTTTGGAGGGAAGCTGCATTCTTTAAACCCATTCATGTAGAAAGCCTTTCCCACATACCACCTTATCTAAACATAACCGACTCAAGATTTCTACCAATGTGAGGTAAAGGGTGACGTAAATCCGTATTGATCAGACTTTCACTAAAATTGTTTTAAGTTACATTTCAATTTTCAGTAAAACAGCATGCTCCTTGTATTATACATACGCACACTCATATGCATGCAAGCATAACAGACACATACGTACACAAGCATAGATACCAGATACATATGGAACTGTCATACTGATGAAGTTGTTAAATTCTAAGCAGACTAAGAAGCATCTGCATCATGTTACAAAAGTGAAGAAAAAAAATCATGTAGGCCAAATCCTTATATGTAAGTACAACATCCAATTTGTATAATGGACAGAGCTAAAAATGTGCATTAATATAATCCTGTCTGTTACCCCTCATATGTTGCAGTAGTTTGCGATTTCCTGTCTGTGCAATACAAAGAGGATCTGTTAGCCAATGACAAAGGGACACTTTGTGTAGCACTGCTATCAGAATCTGCTGAGTGAAAAATGATAATGAAAAGTTTCCTGAGATTCATAAAGGTTACCACTAAGTGTACACTTCCTGTATTCAAAAACATCCCTACCACATTGCTTGTGCTGTCTATTCACTCAGAAAGGTTACACAAAGTGTACACTTAAGAAGCGTGGTCCACGTACATCAGTTGTGAAGTAAACATCATGCAGAAACAATATGAAATGTGCTTCTTATCCCTGCACCAGCCTACTGAAACATGATGATCCTCTGAAGGAAAGGGCTATATTTAACAGCTGATAATGAAAGCAGACATATGGGTTCTAATTCCAGATCCCATCCTTTGAATCCTACAAAGCCTTTTACCATGTGCAATAACGTGTTGTAGGAAATTGTGTTAAATCTCTGTGAAAATCTATGTAGGCAATATCCAAAGAACCCCCCAGTACCTTCTACTTTAAACACCCTCTCAAGCAAAGAGACTAGTTTTGGTTGACGTGATTGTCATTGTCCATTAAGAATCCATGACACATTGGGCTTTGTGATACTCTGGTCATCTTGCTCAAATGAGTACATCAGTTTTCTTGTCAATGAGTATCTAGAAGCCTCCTCACTGTGAATGGACTCATACAGCCCTGCAGTTGGATTAATGTTCACATGTCACTGTGTTGTGTCGCTTTCCTCTTTCATGATTAGTAAGCATAAATGCCTAAATATTTGTACATTATTTCTATGCATTGTTTACACCACCCTCGTTCTCTCAACCTTCTCTCTCTTACTTTTCTGACTCCTCCCTTTGTTTTCATTTCCACAGTACTGTCTATATAACAAATGTTATTACCTTTCCTAACAAAATTGGTATTCAAATTCTTAGTTTTACTTTTTGCTGCACTTAATATTGTCCAAGATTCCTGCTATTTCATTTGATCGTGCTGTTCTCCTTGATCCCCACTGCATGTGCTTTTACGTTTCTAAATTGTTGTCTTTTTTGTTAAACCTTCACCGTTGAGTCTTTTGAGAACTTAGCGATCTTTTCAAACATTTGTTTATTTATTATTTTATTTATACTTTGTTGACCAGGTTAGTCCCACAAGGTAAGCCACCTGGGGAGGCCTGAGGTGATATTTACACTACTAGGAAAAATCTGACAAGAGCATAAGGAACTTCCCTTTCTCTTTCCAATAGATGTCATGGGATATTTTACATCTATCTCTGCAACCATCAACTTTTAACGGATGGGATCTCAGGTTAGTTTCTCATTCAAAGGAA
The DNA here is from genome assembly GCF_019279795.1 of Protopterus annectens. NCBI lineage: Eukaryota > Metazoa > Chordata > Ceratodontiformes > Protopteridae > Protopterus > Protopterus annectens. The sequence continues at coordinate 626,743,717 of NC_056732.1, read as the reverse complement.
GAAACACTCAGAAGTGTAGCAACCGTGTTATGTTGCACTGCAGTGTCAACAGTCCATCTCTGTGGTGTGGGTGTAGAGCCCATAGCCTGCTCAGCCAAAGGCAAGTGGACTACTTGTTGTACCACTGACAATGCTATGTACTTTAAACAAAATACAAAAGTCTGTCTTCATGAAGGCAATTTTTGTTTTCTCACGTTTCCCCATAACTACCTCTTGAGCATCTAATAATACCTCAGAATTGCCATTTACCTTTCCTGAAATTCAGTTCTTTTACTTTGGCATGAAAAGGCAGCAACCATATTAATCAGGGAAATAATCAGAATAGAAATCCAAAATGGTGCTGTTGCCGATGATGTCTGTGCAAGAAATAGAAATGAAATCAAAATTTTAAAAATCCAGAGCAGCAGGCCACAGATGTAACACAAAGAAATGGAAATAGGATTAACTGAAGTTTATTTTATTAAAACACATCAACTTCTATGCCAAAATACATTGCCTTTCAGGATGTAGCTGCTCTCCCTTTCCACACAGAACAATACATGTTTCCAGAACATGCTCTTTAGTTGTTAAAAAAAAAACTTCGAAATGCTAGACTTAAGAAAAAAATGTCAGCTTGGCAATCTCAACAACCAGTTAATAAAATATACTAAAATACAGCCATCAAGATTCACCTAAGCTTTCCAAAGTATAAATTCTAGTAAAGCCTTCAAAAAAGGTACAACACATACAAAGGAAACATATCCTTACTCTCAGCACCCTATGCTTCATTTTAAACAGTGAGAGACAAAACACAGTTATGTTTGGTTGAAAATATTTAATTGATTTGAAAATGATTTTGTCAAAAGTCCTGATTAATTTGTACCGCTTTACAGTGTTCTTACATCCCTGCGACATTTTTAGAGGAGACTATCCCAAAAATCTTCCAGGTTTGGGGATATTCCCCCAAACCACCCTCCTTATTTAATATAACCAAATTGAGGGTTGCACCATCTCTTTTAAAGAGAGCAGACACAATTAAATGGTAATAAAAAAACAAACAAAATAGTTTTGTTATTTTTTTACAAAATGAAATGTTTGCCTTTGCTTACAGCTATATATTTAACTTTGAATAAATGCAGCAAATATTTTAACTCAAAGTAGAAATCTGACTTTTGTTCTAGACATGTACTTATTTCTTCACTCTGAAAAAATTCATATACCCATATTTAATGGAATGACTTATCAGACTGTCATTGTGAAGTGCATGTAAGTATCTGTGTATAAATGGCTATTTCACAGGTCACTCTCTGGAAGGTCATAGTAAAAATATCCGAGAGAATCTTGCATGGATTGTGGTGTCCATGCTGCAGCCAGCACTGCCATTCCCTTTTCAAGACTTTACATGTATCTCAATGACTCAGTGCCGAAATCGTCTGACCCATATTGCTATGGTCAGTATAAAGATTCTTGGAGATGACATGACATATTTCCAGTGACAGTGCAAGTCAATTTGCTACAGAAATATTAATAATTTTTCATTACTTTTTATTCAATTATAATTCACTGAAAATACGTTCAGAACATGCATTTCATTTCCCAATTTGAAGATAAATCATATAGTGTTACATCTTACAGAAGCGGAATATAATCCCTGCTCATTCTAATCAACATATAGGTCTGTGAGAGGATTTTGGAAATACAGTGTTATAGCTCTGAAACAGTTTGGAACATTATTATATTTTTTCTGAATGATATATCTCAACATCTTTTTTTAATTTTATTTTCATTAACTACCTAAAAAATTCCATCTTGGCTGATCCCACTTTAACCAGAGGACTGATGAAAATTTTAATCATAATTACAACAACATCTATCATAATTATTCATAGTTTCATTGATATATATTAGGCAATAACTTTGCAAATCATTAAAGCCTAGGCAATACAACATAACAATGTACAGCTACAATAATATACGGTAGTATGACAAACAGGTAAGAACATAACAATGTACAGCTACAATAATATACGGTAGTATGACAAACAGGTAAGAACATAATGTACAGCTACAATAATATACGGTAGCATGACAAACAGGTAAGAACATAATGTACAGCTACAATAATATACAGTAGTATGACAAACAGGTAAGAACATAACAACGTACAGCTACAATAATATACAGTAGTATGACAAACAGGTAAGAACATAATTTACAGCTACAATAATATACAGTAGTATGACAAACAGGTAAGAACATAATGTACAGCTACAATAATATACGGTAGTATGACAAACAGGTAAGAACATAACAATGTATAGCTACAATAATATACGGTAGTATGACAAACAGGTAAGAACATAATGTACAGCTACAATAATATACAGTAGTATGACATATGACAGACAGGTAAGAACATAACAATGTACAGCTACAATAATATACGGTAGTATGACAAACAGGTAAGAACATAATGTACAGCTACAATAATATACGGTAGCATGACAAACAGGTAAGAACATAATGTACAGCTACAATAATATACAGTAGTATGACAAACAGGTAAGAACATAATGTACAGCTACAATAATATACGGTAGTATGACAAACAGGTAAGAACATAACAATGTACAGCTACAATAATATACGGTAGTATGACAAACAGGTAAGAACATAATGTACAGCTACAATAATATACGGTAGCATGACAAACAGGTAAGAACATAATGTACAGCTACAATAATATACAGTAGTATGACAAACAGGTAAGAACATAACAATGTACAGCTACAATAATATATGGTAGTATGACAAACAGGTAAGAACATAATGTACAGCTACAATAATATATGGTAGTATGACAAACAGGTAAGAACATAATGTACAGCTACAATAATATACGGTAGTATGACAAACAGGTAAGAACATAACAATGTACAGCTACAATAATATACAGTAGTATGACAAACAGGTAAGAACATAACAATGTACAGCTACAATAATATACAGTAGTAAGACGCTGTCCGGTTCGATTCTCAGCTAGAGCGTCTTCTGTGTAGAGTCATGCGTGAATGGGCGTACCTTCGTTGAAGGTTGTGCGTCAGGCCTGGCAAGCCGGTATGTAAAAATCAACTGCCAATCATTAGCGGACTGGAGTTCCACTGTGGCGACCCTTAACCGGGAAAAGCCGAAAGACACAAACAAAGTATGACAAACAGGTAAGAACATAAGAATGTACAGCTACAATAATATACAGTAGCATGACAAACAGGTAAGAACATAATAATGTACAGCTACAATAATATACGGTAGTATGACAAACAGGTAAGAACATTATGTACAGCTACAATAATATACGGTAGTATGACAAACAGGTAAGAACATAATGTATAGCTACAATAATATACGGTAGTATGACAAACAGGTAAGAACATAATGTACAGCTACAATAATATACGGTAGTATGACAAACAGGTAAGAACATAATGTACAGCTACAATAATATACGGTAGTATGACAAACAGGTAAGAACATAACAATGAACAATGTACAGCTACAATAATATACGGTAGTATGACAAACAGGTAAGAACATAATGTACAGCTACAATAATATACGGTAGTGGCTTACCTGGCAGAGTGTCAATCCTGTACAAGTTTTTATGTGGGTAAGACCAACTGCATGTTTAAGGTCAGGATTCTACAGCACCTCTCTTCGATCAGGAATGGGGATACACGCAATGCATTGTTCAGACATCTGGAAGCCCACCCTATGCATAGTTTTAAATTTAGGGTGATAGTGAATGTGAGGCTGAGCAAAAGAGGGGGTGATATTAAACAGCTGACTGAACTAGCTGAATCCAAATGGATCATTGAATTCATGGCACATAGGAATCCTGGGCTTAATGAAGTCATTCCTATGAAACCCGCCCTTAAAAATAGGCGGGTTTTTTATTGATTTCCATTGATTTTATTGGTTAGTCAGTATTTTAAAATGTTTGGTTTATGTGAGATGCTTTATCTGATGAAGGGCAGAGGCCCGAAAGCGCTCATCCTTTGTGTGTTTGATAAATAAACAGAAGGTGTTTGACTCCAGCAGTGTTCAGTCTTTTGTGACTTTTGGACAATAATATACGGTAGTATGACAAACAGGTAAGAACATAACAATGTACAGCTACAATAATATATGGTAATATGACAAACAGGTAAGAACATAATGTACAGCTACAATAATATACGGTAGTATGACAAACAGGTAAGAACATAATGTACAGCTACAATAATATACAGTAGTATGACAAACAGGTAAGAACATAATTTACAGCTACAATAATATACAGTAGTAGGACAAATAGGTTAGAACATAATGTCCAGCTACAATAATATACGGTAGTATGACAAACAGGTAAGAACATAACAATGTACAGCTACAATAATATACGGTAGTATGACAAACAGGTAAGAACATAATGTATAGCTACAATAATATACGGCAGTATGACAAACAGGTAAGAACATAATGTACAGCTACAATAATATACGGTAGTATGACAAACAGGTAAGAACATAATTTACAGCTACAATAATATACAGTAGTAGGACAAATAGGTTAGAACATAATGTCCAGCTACAATAATATACGGTAGTATGACAAACAGGTAAGAACATAACAATGTACAGCTACAATAATATACGGTAGTATGACAAACAGGTAAGAACATAATGTATAGCTACAATAATATACGGCAGTATGACAAACAGGTAAGAACATAATGTACAGCTACAATAATATACGGTAGTATGACAAACAGGTAAGAACATAACAATGTACAGCTACAATAATATACGGTAGTATGACAAACAGGTAAGAACATAATGTATAGCTACAATAATATACGGCAGTATGACAAACAGGTAAGAACATAATGTACAGCTACAATAATATACGGTAGTATGACAAACAGGTAAGAACATAACAATGTACAGCTACAATAATATACGGTAGTATGACAAACAGGTCAGAACATAATGTATAGCTACAATAATGTACGGCAGTATGACAAACAGGTAAAAACATAATTTACAGTTACAATAATATACGGTAGTATGACAAACAGGTAAGAACATAACAATGAACAATGTACAGCTACAATAATATACGGTAGTATGACAAACAGGTAAGAACATAATGTACAGCTACAATAATATACGGTAGTATGACATACAGGTAAGAACATAACAATGTACAGCTACAATAATATACGGTAGTATGACAAACAGGTAAGAACATAATGTATAGCTACAATAATATACGGCAGTATGACAAACAGGTAAAAACATAATTTACAGTTACAATAATATACGGTAGTATGACAAACAGGTAAGAACATAACAATGTACAGCTACAATAATATACAGTAGTATGACAAACAGGTAAGAACATAACAATTTACAGCTACAATAATATACGGTAGTATGACAAACAGGTAAGAACATAAAAATTTATCGCTACAATAATAAACGGTAGTATGACAAACAGGTAAAAAACATAATTTACAGCTACAATAATATATGGTAGTATGACAAAGTAAGAACATAACAATGTACAGCTACAATAATATACGGTAGTATGACAAACAGGTAAGAACATAACAATATACAGCTACAATAATAAACGGTAGTACGATAAACAGGTAAAAACATAATTTACAGCTACAATAATATATGGTAGTATGGCAAACAGGTAAGAACATAACAATGTACAGCTACAATAATATACATTAGTATGACAAACAGGTAAGAACATAATTTACAGCTACAATAATATACGGCAGTATGACAAACAGGTAAGAACATAACAATTTACAGCTACAATAATATACGGTAGTATGACAAACAGGTAAGAACATAACAATGTACAGCTACAATAATATACAGTAGTATGACAAACAGGTAAGAACATAATTTACAGCTACAATAATATACAGTAGTATGACAAACAGGTAAGAACATAACAATGTACAGCTACAATAATATACAGTAGTATGACAAACAGGTAAGAACATAATTTACAGCTACAATAATATACAGTAGTATGACAAACAGGTAAGAACATAACAATGTACAGCTACAATAATATACGGTAGTATGACAAACAGGTAAGAACATAATATACGGCTACAATAATATACGGTAGTATGACAAACAGATAAGAACATAACAATGTACAGCTACAATAATATACGGTAGTATGACAAACAGGTAAGAACATAATGTACAGCTACAATAATATACAGTAGTATGACAAACAGGTAAGAACATAATTTACAGCTACAATAATATACAGAAGTATGACAAACAGGTAAGAACATAATGTACAGCTACAATAATATACGGTAGTATGACAAACAGGTAAGAACATAACAATGTACAGTACAATAATATATGGTAGTATGACAAACAGGTAAGAACATAACAATGTACAGCTACAATAATATACGGTAGTATGACAAACAGGTAAGAACAAAATTTACAGCTACAATAATATATGGTAGTATGACAGGTAAGAACATAACAATGTACAGCTACAATACGGTAGTATGACAAATAGGTAAGAACATAATGTACAGCTACAATAATATACAGTAGTATGACAAACAGGTAAGAACATAACAATGTACAGCTACAATACGGTAGTATGACAAACAGGTAAGAACATAATTTACAGCTACAATAATATACGGCAGTATGACAAACAGGTAAGAACATAATTTACAGTTACAATAATATACAGTAGTATGACAAACAGGTAAGAACATAACAATGTACAGCTACAATAATATACAGTAGTATGACAAACAGGTAAGAACATAACAATTTACAGCTACAATAATATACGGTAGTATGACAAACAGGTAAGAACATAAAAATTTACCACTACAATAATAAATGGTAGTATGACAAACAGGTAAAAACATAATTTACAGCTACAATAATATACGGCAGTATGACAAACAGGTAAGAACATAACAATTTACAGTTACAATAATATACGGTAGTATGACAAACAGGTAAGAACATAACAATGTACAGCTAAAATAATATACAGTAGTATGACAAACAGGTAAGAACATAATTTACAGCTACAATAATATACAGTAGTATGACAAACAGGTAAGAACATAACAATGTACAGCTACAAAAATATACGGTAGTATGACAAACAGGTAAGAACATAACAATGTACAGCTACAATAATATACAGTAGTATGACAAACAGGTAAGAACATAATTTACAGCTACAATAATATACAGTAGTATGACAAACAGGTAAGAACATAATGTACAGCTACAATAATATACGGTAGTATGACAAACAGGTAAGAACATAACAATGTACAGCTACAATAATATACGGTAGTATGACAAACAGGTAAGAACATAACAATGTACAGCTACAATAATATACGGTAGTATGACAAACAGGTAAGAACATAACAATGTACAGCTACAATAATAAATGGTAGTATGACAAACAGATAAAAACATAATTTACAGCTACAATAATATATGGTAGTATGACAAACAGGTAAGAAAATAACAATGTACAGCTACAATAATATACATTAGTATGACAAACAGGTAAAAACATAATTTACAGCTACAATAATATACGGCAGTATGACAAACAGGTAAGAACATAACAATTTACAGCTACAATAATATACGGTAGTATGACAAACAGGTAAGTACATAACAATGTACAGCTACAATAATATACAGTAGTATGACAAACAGGTAAGAACATAATTTACAGCTACAATAATATACAGTAGTATGACAAACAGGTAAGAACATAACAATGTACAGCTACAATAATATACGGTAGTATGACAAACAGGTAAGAACGTAACAATGTACAGCTACAATAATATACAGTAGTATGACAAACAGGTAAGAACATAATTTACAGCTACAATAATATACAGTAGTATGACAAACAGGTAAGAACATAATGTACAGCTACAATAATATACGGTAGTATGACAAACAGGTAAGAACATAACAATGTACAGCTACAATAATATATGGGAGTATGACAAACAGGTAAGAACATAATGTACAGCTACAATAATATACGGTAGTATGACAAACAGGTAAGAACATAATGTACAGCTACAATAATATACGGTAGTATGACAAACAGGTAAGAACATAACAATGTACAGCTACAATAATATACGGTAGTATGACAAACAGGTAAGAACATAATTTACAGCTACAATAATATACAGTAGTATGACAAACAGGTAAGAACATAATTTACAGCTACAATAATATACGGTAGTATGACAAACAGGTAAGAACGTAACAATGTACAGCTACAATAATATACAGTAGTATGACAAACAGGTAAGAACATAATTTACAGCTACAATAATATACAGTAGTATGACAAACAGGTAAGAACATAATGTACAGCTACAATAATATACGGTAGTATGACAAACAGGTAAGAACATAACAATGTACAGCTACAATAATATATGGTAGTATGACAAACAGGTAAGAACATAACAATGTGCAGCTACAATAATATACGGTAGTATGACAAACAGGTAAGAACATAACAATGTACAGCTACAATAATATACGGTAGTATGACAAACAGGTAAGAACATAACAATGTACAGCTACAATAATATACGGTAGTATGACAAACAGGTAAGTTGCTCATCAGTAGTACTCGTCTGATAGCAGACAGCAGTTAATGTTAACAAAATGAAAACAGAAACACAATAATGAGGTGACATACAAAATCAAGGAAAATTATGCTATTATTCACCTACACAATTGTGATAATCAATTTTTGGCTCACTATTCATCACAAATGACATACCCAAAACAGTGAACCAAAAAAACTTAAAAAAAGCATTTTTTTTTGCTGGGTGTGCAAACCCCCCCCCCCCCCCCCCATATACCAACTCCACTGTCACACTGTCATATCACAGAGAAGAAAAGGAAAAAAATGCAAAACTGGCTGACACAACACAATACAATACATCAGGGTGAAACTCCCAACAACATTCAATTCTCTCACACCTCATCTGCTCAACCACCAGTGCAGCACAAATGCATCACATAGCCATGATGTCACTCATGCCTGTCTTTACAGTGGCTGGGCATGAGGAAAGGAGGTTACAGTACTTGGGGTGGTGATCGGTAATCATAATCAAGTGATAACAAAACAACAACCGCAAGTCTAGTTTTTGGAAGGCAGGTGCAATGAGCCTTTTGAAAAGCATACTGATGAGTTTTATTGGATAACTATAAGGAGATTTTTCCAAATTCTGAACCCTAACACCATGACAGCTGACTAACTGTGTCTAAAGTGTTACATGGATGTTAGTGACAAAAAGGACTGGAAGAATGAAGATTTTGGGATAAGTACCATACTATTGTTAATTTTAATACTGGACACCTGTCAGAGTGATAAAACTGTAAGCCTTTCGGAGTTGGTAAATTACAAAACATAAGTGAATGCACTAAGGGAACCATAGTGATGGGTTTTTGAGCAGTGACCTGTTTCAAACCTGGTTACTCTTAGAAGCTTGCTATAGTTAAAAGGTGCTCCAGACACTAGATAGGCAAAAAGCCATGATATATAAAACAAGCTAGGGAATTAAAGTAATATGACTATTATTATATGCATAGAGTTTCTCATGAAATGTCTTGCATACTACATGTGCCCTATTTTCAAATGTGTTTTCAATATAAATGATTGATTTTTGGAAAACATGCTACTGTTTAGTCATTGGTGACACCTAAGACTTCTGCTGAAATAACTACACTGAGAGAGCATTTGTTTTTGGAGGAGATCTGGAGCTGTGCCAGATTGTAGTGGTATTTGTTTTTGGAGAAAAGAAAATAATATTGCATTTTTTTATGATGAGGAAAAGACCAAAGCATAGAAGAAAGTTACATCTGACAGGATAAGAAATATTTTGAAATTTAGTCTAAAACAGGGTAAAATCATTTACATATTAGGTAAGACTGGCATTACTTACAATGAGAGAAATACAACGGGTTTGTTATTTAACTATTATAAGAAACCAAAACATAGGCTGATCTTCAAATTTTACAAACTACCACAAATAATACTTTAGTTCCATTTGTATATGAATAATCCAAAAAATATAGCGAACACGACCTCAAAAATAACCAATAATATAAATAAAGGTTGTAGGAAAGTCACCACAATGACACGGCAAGGAAGTGCACTTTATTCCACACACCACAGCACAATGCGAAACCAAACGTTAATGCTCCAATTCCTATACATTTTCGTCAATAATAAGACTTCATCAGATAACCATAATACAATTCAAACGGGTTTAAATAATACACCAATAAGAAATGTATATAAAATTTAAAATGACAATAAAATAACTGTTGATATTAAAGATTTGTTTACTGTCATTCCACAGGATATAGGCTTAGACTGGTTGGAACAAGCTTTAGTAGATAAGGGTAATATTACTATGGATCAGTTACAAATTATTCTTATCCTTATGGAGCTTATTTTAAAGAATAACTTTGTTTATTTTGGAGGAGAATATCTCCACCAAGTAAAAGGTGTTGCTATGGGGGCCAATTGTGCTCCCACATATGCCAATATTATATTGGCATGGTGGGAAAAGAATTTTATATTCAACTCCAGATTTTGTGAATGTTGTACACACTATAGCAGATTTCTTGACGATATAGTCATTTTTTTTGGAAATATTCAGAAAATAAGCTCCAGGAATTTTTAATTTACTTGGAAACTTCCACTAGTTTTTTGCATTTTACTAGTTCTGTAACATATAACCAGGTTGACTTCTTGGATGTTAGTATTATTAAAATTAATGGGGGTATAGAATCTGCGGTTTTCCAAAAGGAAACCTTTTTAAATTCTTATTTGCATTTTAAGAGTGCCCACCCCTATTTTCAAAAGAGAAACATCTTTAAGGGTCAGTTAATAAGAGCCAGTAGATTAACTTACTTGGAAGAAGATTTTGTACATGAAGCTGAATACCTGGAGGGGTTATTTAAAGAAAGGGAGTACCCTGAAGAATTGTTAAAAGATACCATGATGTATGTTAAGAATTTACGTGCCTCTAGATATAGACTCTTGTTAGGGAGGATTGAACAAGGTGTGACATCGCAAACAGACAAGGATGGTATAAACGAGTTTTGTAGAGCATTTACTATGGAATTTAACTTGGACTCTAGGATTGTGGGTGAAGTATTGAAGAAGGAAAGGAATAGATTCACTACGTTCACTGATTTGAAATGTTTTAACAACAAACCTATTAAAATTATTTTTAGAAGGGGAAAAAATCTGAAGGAACCGAGAGTGGAGGTGGAATAAGGTGCAGGAAGGACAGCAAAAGGGTAGGAACTTTTAAATGTGGGGCTTGCTCCCAGTGTTCCTATGTATCTAACAAGGACAAGATAGAGATTACATCTAGAAATAGAATTATTACTAGCTGCTGTTAGAGTAATTGCAACACTTGTGGTGTGGTTTATCTTGCTACGTGTGAATTTTGTAATGCCTTCTATGTGGGAAAAACGGAACGACGTTTAAAGAGGCGCATTTATGAGTATGTCTATGACATAAGCAAAAAGAATGATAAGAATGCTCTTTATAAGCATTCCCAAGTATGTAAACAAGCAAAATACTTGTTTTTTGTGTTAGAGATTGTGGGGATAGATGCCGGAGGTGGGTGCCTGGGAGACCAGATTGGAATACCGGGAATTATATTGGCAGGTAACACTTGATGCGGCCAGACCCACAGGCTTAAATGATAGTATTTCAATTGCTGCTTTGTTAAAACGTAGGGCAGCAAAATTATTAATATGGATTTATCTCTATGTTTTTATCTTCATACTACACCTTCAGTTTTAAGTATTGTTATATACTATTTTGACCACCAGATGGAGCCTTTTAGTAGGTTTAGTTGATATCCCTATAAAATGTTCTTAAAATGTAATTTATCATACATTATTGTGGTTTTAGTGTTTTAATGTATAAAATAGTGTTTTAGGTTATATTGTATGATGTACACAATATTTATTTATTTATAACTAAAATGTTTTACGTACATACTAGGTGGGGCTGAATAGTAGGAAGGTAAGCCAATGGTTAATATTTTATTGTAATTTTAAATTTTATATACATTTCTTAATGGCTGGGATTAATTAAGTGTATTATTTAAACCCATTTGAATTATATTATGGTTATCTGATGAAGTCTTATTATTGACGAAAACGCATAGGAATTGGAGCATTAATGTTTGGTTTCGCATTGTGCTGTGGTATGTGGAATAAAGTGCATTTCCTTGCCATGTCGTTGTGGTGACTTTACTACAACCTTTATTTATATTATCCATTTGCATATGGACTGTTTCCCCTAGAACTTTTTTAATACATTTTTTGTCCCATACTTGCTGACCATCAAACCTCTCCTAATTGGACTTAAGCCCATTCATTTCCTAGTAGTGGGCATTACTGTCAGATCCACTACGGTGAGAGCTATCCTGGGGGACATTATTCAGGCAGCCTTGAAGCTTGCTTGTATCCTCACTAGCATTTTATTTTTGCCAAATTAACCTTGTACTGATGGGTGTGTGAACTGTATCACTGCAGGGGTAACAATGTCTCCCCCTGTGCAAATGCACACTCGAGTACACATGTTTACCAAGGGGCTATCAGCCAGCAGCTTCTTGGTTGACTACACACACACACACACACACACACACACACACACACACACACACACACACACACACACACACACACACACACACTGGCCTACATACTCCTTCCAAATAGCTGCTACAGTAGGCTTTGGCCCCTGTGGCCAGAATTGGCATGTCCAGCTTTCCTTCTGGCTCCATCAAGTACAGAAGCCACTAACTGAACTTGGGTCACCTGGGACATAGTCCAAGCTTTATCCCTCTTTGTCAGAAGGCTAACACTTTTTCCCTACAATATGGTCATTCTGCTAGGCACATGAACTAAAACTATTTACACATAAAATATACAATGATTTTTTTTTATGCAAAGTATTTTATTTTTATATACAGACTATCTCCTCCCTCCACAGAATAAGCATTTATGACTAGGTATGCATACAATGTCTGTAATTAAGATAAAGAAATTCTGCCCACATAAATGCTTTTTAACTTGTTTCTCATATGCAGACTACTCTTAGCAATCAAAATCAATGATCCTTTACTGTTCAAGGATGGCAAGTGGCCAGGTGCTGCACAGTTCACCCTTGCCCAAATATAACCACATTTTGTTTGGATAATACTCTAATGCTTTATTAGAATTATGTGAAGAAACCTTTATCTATAGCAGTTTCTCATATACTCAGAAGCACATGCACACAAGCAAGATCCATGATTGTTTAGCTGTAATCAAGTGATAGTTGTGGCTAATTGCCCCCCACACACACACACACACACAGAGATTCATCCCTCAAATTACTACCATTTGCTTGAATATTATCTTAGCTGTTTCACAGTGACCAAGTGTAAGAACATTTGCCCACTATAGTACTGTATCATATACACAAGCACACACACACACACACACACACACACACACACACACACACACACACACACACACACACACACACACACACACACACACACACACACACACACTTTTGCTACCTATGAAGATTCTACTGTGATCAAATGACAGTAAGTAGTTTGCTTTCAAACACAAACTTCACCTCATTTTCACCTTAGACTATATAGCCCTTAGATGTTTAAATGGCCATATGAAATAAATTCTGCCCATAGTAATGTGTTCAGCTTATTTTGCATACACATACAGCTCCATTATTATTTTACATTCATCAAATGTCAGTAATTCATTTACTTTCAAGAGCAGACTAATTCCCATAGGTACCACCCTTTGATTGGCATACCTTCTACTGTGATCTTTTGACAGTGATCAAGTAATACGAAGACAGTTGTTTCAAACACAGATTAGCCCATCCCACCCCCCCCCCCACACACACACACACACACACACACACACACATATATATATATATATATATATATATATATATATATACACACACACACACACACACACACACACATACACACACACACACACACACACACACACACACACACACACACACACACACACACACACACACACACACACACACACACACATAACACCAATGTCACATTTTGAATGGGTCTACTTCAGATTTTTTTATTAAAATTAAAGAAATCATTCTCATTGTAATGCATTTAGCTTGTTTCACATGCACGAATCTCCAATGCTATCATTTAACTATGATTGCACTGGTGTTCAACCAAAACAATTCCTATATCCAGACTGCAAACAAACAATATGTACCAGAGTTCCACCATGATTTCTACATGACCCCATGCCTGGATCATCCTTTCCAAATCTGTAATCCTTGGTAACATTGGCTTTAGTAAATGACTGGCTGACAAATACAGTCAAATGTAAGGATTAACATCCCGTTTCCTGAAGCTGCTCTTGCCTGAGTGAGTTTTAACACAAACCATTTGGGGTCTTGTTCATGCAAGAAGTCAAGTTTGACTCCTTTTGCCATGTATTTGTCATCAAGGTGCTTCACTTGACTTTAGCACAACTCAGTTCATCTACGATAAATAGGGAGTAGTTAAAGCTAAATATCAGTGAGCTGTTTACTGTTGTATCTGAATGAATGAAGGAAGCTAACTGCAAGGGTTGTGGCATAATAACTCAGTGCTGTAGCCGTCTCATTTATACCTGGTACCATTCTCCAATCTGGTACCACTCATCTCTATGAAGAGAAACAAAATAAGGTCTGTTCCACCAATTTCACACTCCATGCTAGGTCTAGTATTCCCAATCTGTGCCCCTCCCCTTAGCTGAGAATAAAAAAAGACATGGGCCATTCTTAGAGCTTTGACCTGTGTTCTTTACCTCAGGAGCAAGTCTGTGGCACAAGGTGTAAGCACAGCAACTTGAGATAAAGAACACGTGGTTAATGGTTCAAATCCTGCTAAAGGATACTTGTATAAAGGGTGCTGACATAATGGTTGAAGTGTTTACCCCACAAACAAGAGATACAGAGTTTGATTCTCACTGAAGAGAACTGGCTAGGCTTAAAATGGCCTAGTACTTGCCTATGAACTATAACTATGAATTAAGTCCAGTCTGTTTTTGTACCCCTTAACTTGATGTTCAGCAATAAAACAAAACAAAAATAAAAGGTTAATTTACTGAAAGAAAAACTCTTTCTACTTTTTAAAAAATTGTAACAAACCCTTTGCAACAACTGATCCCAAGCACAAAGTGCAGCAGCATTTCAGTCCTAACCATTAAAGTAGTACTGGCATTCATTTCTGTGCCAGCATTCAGAAACATCGAGATGAAAATGAATGCCAGTACTTCACTACCAGTCAGTCAGCATCTCCCAGTCATGACCAAAACATCTCCTGCCTGGAGCGGCCACCCCCTTCACTCTGCACATGATTTACCTGTACCATATCCCTTTGCCCAAAGACACACAAATCACTCCCTAGATTAGTCCATTGGATACCCAAGGGACCCAGTAAAGCATTTTTCCCCCTTAAGGTGGACGAATAAAATAGCAGAAAGCTACTGATGACTTCCATAATTACCTGGCGGAGCATGAATCATCAGAGACAAAACAGGGAAGCTCATCTTTAAGATGTATTCCTGGATTTAGCTGATATAAGTCATCTTTTCTGAATACAGTACATGTAGAGAGAAATTCCGCAAAATTGGCACAGAAAGCTTGGCCGCCCATGTGACTCTTCAATAAATATGGTATCAAAGGCACATATGTACTTAAACCAAATATTCATCAAAAAATGGAAACCTCGCGGCTCTTTCTATCAATCCATTGCAACTCACCCCCCACTATCAAAAATCTTAGAAAAAGCACTACATAAAGAAGCATTAAGTTCAAGTTCAATGATTAAGTGCCTCTATCTAGGCACAATCACAATAAATGGAATGATAAACAAAAATAAAATAGTATAGAATTATGAAAACAAAGACAGGTATAAGTAGGTCTAACCTCATATATAACAACAAAACGTTTAAGTTATGAATGTATGTTTAAAACCATCAACCACTGGGATTGTCCTAACTGATACTGGTAAGAGGTTCCAAAGGTACAAGCCTTTCTGTGTTGGAGGGAAGCCTCCTAGCTTGTCAGTGGGAGTGGTAAGTACTAGGTAGCCTATCTACCACAAGAGGAGTGGTTCCTGGCCTAGAAATTGTAGCTTATTGGCTGTTTGGGCAGTTTTTTTTAACTCTTTCAACTTTCTGATTTAAATGCCCACATTTGCTCTTGTTTCCTGCCTTTCCTGTAACTAGTCTAGTCCAGATACAGAGTTGCTGTATCCAGGACTGTTGGTAAGCTTCTGACCCCCCCCAAGCCTTTCTGTGTTGGAGGGAAGCCTTCTAGCTTGTCAGTGGGAGTGGTAAGCACTAGGCAGCCTATCTACCAAAAGAGGAGTAGTTTCTATCCCAGAAATTGTAGTTTATTGGTCGTTTAGGCAGTTTTTCCATCTCTTTCAATTTTCTGGTTTAAAAGCCCACATCTGTGCTTGTTTCCCACCTTTTCTGTAATTAAACTAGTCCAGATACAGATTTGCTGTATCCAGGTCTGTTTGTAAGCTTCTAAGCAGTGCCAAAGTCTGCTCTTCAATTTTTCCCTTAGATCTGCTAGTTCTCTCCTCTCCTGCACTTTCACTAGCTTGTTAGTTTAGCACTTTACCAGACTTCTTGTAGCAATTATTGTAGTACACAAAAGTGGTACCAGCACTAAACGTTCTACAAGGAAACAGCTCCAGTATTATTAATGCCCACCCCTACAGGCATGTCTAAAGGTCAGTTCCCTGTGCTTTCTTCTATTAACCTGGTGAATTGGGCATCCTGAGGCAATGTAGCAAATGCCTCATTTGCACTGACAACCCTCTCCTCTTACCCCCCAACACTCAGACTTGTGAGAGATGCACTTATATATCCAAATTGGAAGACACACACTCTCCAGCCAAGACCGGAATAGCTGGTCAGGAGGAGAAGGCCAACTCTTGCACCATACCACATGGAACACATAGCCCACCAGAACACACACCAGCATTGTCTTCACATAAAAACACAAACCACACACCCACCTTCGTGGAGGCTGTCATTAAAAATCTAACCAAATAGCAGAGACCTCCAAGGCAGAAATGCACTCCACCACCACAACACAACACTAATCATGAGACACATAACTCTTCTAAACAGTGTGCCACTCAGCCAGAGCCCCTGAGGCAAAACAGCATGAACAACACACTAGTCATAGGTGAGTCGATAGTGAGGCACACTGATGCCTCACTCACTTGGTTGAATAAGGAGAAAGTAACAGTCAGCTGCCTGTCAGGTGCCAAGATCCACCACATAATGCATGCACTCAGGTCCCTCAACAACAGGTACAAATATGACTCTGTCATTGTACATGTGGGTGTGAATGACCTGAGACGTACCTCCCTGGACTACATGAAAAGAGACATGGAGGAACTCTTGGATTATGTAGCTCAGGCGGGCATGACCCTAGCCCTGAGCAGCATCCCACCATCACCCAGAATGGTACCACAGTACAAGCAGAAAATGATTGATTTCAACTATTGGCTAAGTTTCTTGTGTCATTCTAAGGGGATCCAGTATCTGTTTACCTGGGATGACATCGTTGACAGACATCGATGCTTTGCCAGAGATGCCCTTCATCCGGTTACTGGCCAAGGCTCTTGCCACCCCTATAGTGCCTTTTTTAGGCAGTGTTCCAAAGAACAAATTACCACCATAACAGCTACAAACAAATGCAATTTGAGGGTCATGCTGCTCAATGCTAGAAGTCTAAATCTCAAAATGCACTCACTTGAAGTACTCCTTAAAATGGAGAACATTGACATTTGTGCTGTAACACAGACCTGGTTCAAGGCAGCAGAAAGCACCCCTGCACATCCAGGCTACAACTCATTCCACACCTTTCAGCTCCAGAGCTTGGATCGAAGCACCAAAGGCGGTGGTGTTTCCATATTCATAAAGGATGCGTACACCTCCAGACTGGTAGCCCAACATAACGCATCTGAGATACTTCAGGTGCAGCTAACATTGGGTAAGACAGCAATTCAGGTCATAGCCTGCTATAGGTCCCCAACCATGTTCCAAGATTCACACTCCACATTCCTAAGCACTCTGGAGAATATTAGGGTCCAACATAACACTCTCATACTGGGCAACTTCAACTACTCCTCCATTAACTGGGAAAACTACTCATGTACCAATACACTTTCCCAACGCTTTATGGAATTCATTAATTCCAATGCCCCGAACCAGCTTGTTCTTAACCCCACAAGAATTAGCAACATCCTTGACCTGGTCCTTACTAACATGGGTGACCGTTGCTCTACACCAATAGTCACCTCCTCCTTGATTAGATCCGATCACAAGCTAATCACCTTGGAAATCCACATCCCTCCCAACCCCCCAGCAAAGGTAACCACCATGAAAAACTTCTCCAAAGCTAACTTTGGGCTCCTAAAAATAGAGGTGGCTAACTTCATGGCACCTATGCAAATGGAGAATAGTTGCATGACCGACAAATCATACACCAGTGCACTGTACGAACACATACACAAATGCATGGATCTTGCCATACCCAACAGAACTAAGACGCTCTCCTCAAAAAAAGGAAGCCAATCTTGTGGTCCCCTGCCATAAATAAACTCTACAACAGAAGGAGGAAACTGATGCGGATTAAGGTGAAGTCCCAGGACTGGAAAAACTCCCTTATCAGCCTCAACAAAAGGTTGAGATCCCTCATCAAATCCTCTAAAGCTAACTATGAAAACAGAATTGCAGAGGATAGTAAAGACAACCACAAGGCCTTCTCTAGTTATGTAAAGAATCTCCATGGCAATACCCAGATTTGCTCTGAGCTACTGCACAATGGTAGCTCCCACGCTGAGCCAACAGATATTGAAAATATACTGGCAGACAGACTCAGTGTTAACTTTACCCCCCCCCCCCCAAAGGACCAATCACAATACCAGTAGATTGCCAGGCACCCAGTATTGCTGCTGCACAGGTTAAAACAGCACTGTCCTAGGCCAAGAATACAGCTTCTATGGGACCTGACAGTATCCCTGGCTGTGTTCTACATGAACTACAGAGTGAACTGGCACCTCACCTGTGTGCCCTGTTCAATCACAGCCTCACCTCAGGCTTTGTCCCTTCCGAGTGGCACACTGCTGCAGTCATCCCTCTCCACAAAGGAGGTGCGACTACAGACCCCGGGAACTATTGCCCCATTATCCTGATGAGTCTGATATGCAAAGCTATGGAACGCATCATCATGGGCCTAATAAACAAGGATAAAGGGAACCTCCAAACTCTGGATTCTACATAGTTTGGTTTTGTCAAGGGTAGATTATGCCTGCTCAACTTGGTTGACTTCTTTGAGTCAGTCACCAGAGCTGTGGATGAAGATAGGTTCAATCATACAGCCTACCTTGATCTGGCCAAGGCCTTTGATACCATTTCCCACTCAGGAATCATAGAAAAACTTACTAAGTTAGGCATCTACCCCTATATCACTAGGTGGATTGCAAACTGGCTCACAGATAGACCCCACAGTATGAAAGTAGCTGACTCCAAGTCAGACTGCCAACTAGTCATGAGTGGAGTCCCACAGGGTTTGGTCCTGGGTCCTCTCCTCTTTGGTATCTATTTCTCTGAAGTCCAGGCCAACATGAAAGGACTCTGGCTGACAAAGTTCACAGATGATTGCAAGTTGGGAGCTATTATTAATTCCCCAAGTGATGTTGACATCCTACAGAAAGGCCTCAATGAGACCAACGGCTGGTGTCAGAACCATAGCCTTAAGCTCAATGTCAAAAAATGTGTCTTCAACCCCTTTGGGAAAAACCCGGTTCCCCTGAATTGCTACACTGATGGTAGTCCACTGAACACAGAAGGTGTTATAAGAGATCTGGGAACACAGGTTGACAGCAACTTCTCTTTTGACCACCATGTTGCGACTGTAGTCAGAAAGTCCTTCTATATGGCACATCTCATTACTAAGGGTTTTGCATCCAAGAAGAAAGAGGTCATTGTCTCCCTCTACTCTTCCCTCATTAGGCAAATCATCAAGTACAATGCCTGATTTGGCATGTACCTCACTAGACACCTGCAACAACTGGAGAGGCCACAAAAGTACCTCACAAAGAGAATCCTAGGCCTTAAACACTTGTCCTATATGGACAGACTCAAAAAACTCCAAATATTCTGTCTCATATCACCTACTTAGAGGCGATCTCTGCTTGACTTACAAAGCCATGTCTGACCCAGCTCTGTTAGAAATGCTACATCTAAAGAAATCCCAATCCTTCCGCACCACACATTCCAGAGACCTCAACCTCATTACCTCAATCAAGAGAACATGCTGGAGGGACAGGTTCATAACCCAGAGACTACCCATGCTATGGAATAGACTTCCCATACATGTCAAGCAGAGCACCTCAATGGCCCTCTTCAAGAGAAATCTTGATGAGTGGATGGGAAATAGAAAATTCACCCCGGAGATCACTCCAGTGGCTCTAACTCAACAGAGGCACCAGGAACTAAGGTTGGGTGGCACGATGCCAGGGTAATCCTATGGGATAGGCTTGTAAAGGTTCCAGGGCCATTAGCCTTGTACACACCTATGAACCTATAAACCCTTGGCTCATTAAGGAATGCACCTCTGCTGTATCTAGCCAGGAACACTCTATATAATCAACATTTGTAATCTCAAATGTGTTTAACACTGGCAGAGGTGATTGAAACTCATTTGATTGCTTCTGTCAGTATCAAGTCTATGCAAGACTGTTTATAGTGGAGTTCAAGGGATTTACCCTTTCTCCAGTGCAGACCAATCTTGGAGTTGATATATATAATTAGCAGGGGGGGTGTTTTGGCTTTTGATCTTTCGGGATCAATTGCTAGCTGTTTGAGATTTGTGTATTTTGATGTTTAGAAGTACATCCATCTAGCCAAACCTTTGGAGCCTCAATCAACCTATTGCTAGATAAATAAAGTAAATGAGCAGGCCGACACTATCATAGGGGTAAGGATGACCCACGTTATGAAGGGATAAAGAAAGGAGGAGAAGGATTTTATATGGGATGCAAAGTAGATAACCTGTGCAGTCTTACCAACACTGGTGAAATATGATACCTAGATACCCCAGTGAGTAGACAAGTGACAGAGTTCTATACCAGTTGTAGTAGCTTTTCTATCATAAGGTTGAAGTGAGTTCGGTCGAATCCACTTGAGTCAAAGTCCAGAAGCCAAACAGAGACAATGTCAAACCCGACGTTGTCGAAGTCCGAATCTCGCCCCCGTCTCGACCCATGTTAAAGCCCATTCTGAGGTCGAAGTCGAGTCGTATATCGACAATGTCGGAATTCGACATTGTCACTTTCATGGACTTGGGTTAATGATCCCATCATTCGATGGGGTCCGGTTCGACCTTATGATAGTAAACCATTGTAGTCAGCTAAGCTTAATGCTCAGAAGCTCCACATAAAGGGCAAAACATTACATTTAACATATAACTACCTACTAACAGATATTCAGCTTTCCACCTCCATTCACAATATAGAAACAACATCATTCAGTACACACTGTGAAAACATAACTTTATATTCAAAGACACATGGGTTCACTGCTCTTTTATTTTTCTAAGGCTTTTGATATCATCAAACACTCTTATAATAATATCTCCAGACTAATTGATCTCACTTTCATATCTTAACAAAATAACCAATCTCATCTTTCAAAAGTATTCATCGATGTAGTTCAAAAACTACCTACAAAACAGAATGTAGAAAATCAGGCAGCAAAACTCTTTCTGTTTTGATAGACCAGTAAGATACAGCATACCACAAAAAATAGGCCCTAGGTAATTACTATTTTCAGCCTTCCTCAATAACATGTGCCGACACTATGAGAGCTTCTACTCTGTCATTGCAAATACATTTTACTATGCAACACAGTTTTTAGGCCCTAGAAACATAACAATCTAGCTCCCAATTGACAGTAAAAATGAAAAAACATGATAATTGCTTCCCAAAACAAAATGACTGTGAACATTATTCAAAAGTTAACTTGCCATGATACTACCTTACAGCTGTTCAACTGCATTGAATATCCTAGTATTGATGAATACCCAAACTTAGATATGAAGGCCACAACAGTATACCATTAAAATGCAGTCAATAACTTGGCATAATGTAATGGAAAAGCCATTCATTGTTTGTGTCTTTCGGCTTTTCCCAGTTAGGGGTCGCCACAGTGGAACTCCGGTCCGCTAAAGATTGGCAGTAGATTTTTACGTGCTGGCTTGCCAGGGCTAACGCACAACCTTCAACAAAGGAATGCCCATTCACGCATGTCACCACACAGAAGACGCTCTAACTGAGAATCGAACGGGCAACGTCTAACTGTGAGACGACAACTCTACTGTAGCACCACCACCGCAGTAGTATGTATGTATATATATATATATATATATATATATATATATATATATATATGTGTTACTATCATTTGATTAAACTGTACTTGACTGAAAATCAAATGTTTGAAAGAATTTGACTGAAAAGCAATTGAATGAAAACAAATTTGACTGAAAACCCACTTGACTTAACCCAATGTCCTCTGTTATAACTGACATGAATGGCAGCTAGTACAGCACTCTGCAAAGGTGTTATGCAACAGGCACTGTACAGCACTCTGCAAAGATGTTTTGTAACAGGCACTGTACAGCACTCTGCAAAGATGTTATGTAACAGGAGCTGGTACAGCACACTGCAAATGTCTTATGCAACAGGCACCATACAGCACTCTGCAAAGGTGTTATGTAACAGGTGGTAGTACAGCACTCTGCAAAGGTGTTATGCAACAGGAGCTAGTAGAGCACTCTGCAAAGGTGTTATGCAACAGGCCCCGTACAGCACTCTGCAAAGATGTTATGCAACAGGCCCCGTACAGCACCCTGCAAAGGTGTTATGTAACAAGAGCTGGTACAGCACCCTGCAAAGGTGTTATGTAACAGGCCCCGTACAGCATTCTGCAACGATGTTATGCAACAGGAACTGGAACAGCACGCTGCAAAGGAGTCATGCAACAGGAACTGATACAGCACTCTGGAAAGATCTGACAGACATCAGGATATTGAAAAAACACTTGGCATGCATCCACATAAATAATGTTAGGCAAGGAGCAAATACAACACGTTTAGGAAAGGCAGTGTCTATTGTCTGTAAAGATCACTCAACCCATCTTGAACAAGATCATACCACTGACAACTTTGGAATTCTGGACACACGTATTCAGCAATCTGAGGATGAGGAGTACACAGAAGAAAACAAAGAAAGGAAGACATTTGTAACAAATAGCAAGGAAAGGAAAGAAACTGATATATGTCTGTAAAGCAAAGAGAACACATACTAAAAACGACACAGATTACAAGAAATGATAACATTTTCTATCAAAAAATCAGAAAACTTTCAGTCTACAGAAAAAGGCATCATATTTCCAAAAGAGATGGTTAAAAAAGAGGCAAGGGGCAGGTGAAAAGGAAGAAATAAAAACTGAATGTGGAAGAATTGAAGAACATTACTATAAGAAAATAGAGGAGAAAGACAGATGGTGACATCATGGCTCAAGCTGTGGCTGTACAAAACCAGATGAATGCGAATCATATACTTGCAAATGTAATAAGCAATGAAAACAGTGGGATTAATAAGACTAATGGTGATGAAGATTGTTCCTTTGTAACAATTGATAGAATAGATATTACTGAATGAGGAAACTGAAGATTCTTTTAGATCTGGTCATAAAAGATATTCTTTTAATTAGAGATTCAATTATTATAAGAACTGCTAACTACATTTACAGAGGGGTCTATAATAGATGCACGAAAATGCTTCTGAATGAATATGGAAACAGCGACACATATTCATCAAATCACATTTAAGCGATTCAATGAATAAGTCATAGGGCAAGGAGATAGTTGGCCAACTTCACAGAGTTGCCCTTTCCTTCCCTATAGTGCGATCTTGGAGTTGGTTTATTTAGTTAGGGGTGTGTGGGAGGCAGAGTGCCCCATGTTGGGGGGTGAAGCCCTCCCCACCTGTTTATGATGTTAAATTATTTTTTTTAGCGAACAGCCGCATAAGTTTTTTCCCTAGGAAAAAAATGTGTTTACGTGGCCATTCGCTGTTATTAGGTTTCGTGCATTATGTGTCGACTTTTATGTAGTAGAACATATGCACTTTCAGTCTTATAATATAGACCCTTTACAGAGAAGTTAATAAACATCAAATAGTGCTATACATGCCAGGAACAAAAAGAGAGGATGGGCGACAGCTCTTAGAATGCCTTAATGTAAGGATGTGCAGATCTGTTTTTATTCTTGGAAGTACAGATCATCTCATCCACAAGGACTCTCTGACTGTTAGTAGGGAACCCTCCTAGATAGCAGGTCACTGTGATTCAAAAGAATTTTGGGGTAAATACTTACTTGAAAAAATATCTTACTTTAAAAAATGGAAATGTGTAGAGCATTCAAACCTAATTTTGGGCACATGTTTTCAGATAGGATGGTGTGCACTTATTAAGATCAGGGAAGAGAATTTCTGAAACATATATTTTGCAATATTTGACAAACACAAGGCTGGATTTTTGCCAGTTTAAAGATAATAACATTTGATGCATCTCCGATGGTTGTTTAGGTTAGAGCATTAATAATAAAGTTTGTTTTATTGGAAAATTTGCTACGTTTCCATAAGATTGATGTTGTAATTGTTTGTGAAACTTGGTTAATGAACAATAACTGGAAACCAGTTCTGTCAGGGTATAAATGTTTTTACTGTAACAGGCATTCTAAAAAAATCGGGTGGAGGTGTTATGATAGGGATTAAAGATAATTCAGCCCTTTGATTATTACATGTTCAGTGCTAACCCCATTACTATAGATTGTGTAACTTTGACATAAAGATAACCCTGGGACACGTAATTATTGTTGGAGTGTATAGACCACCAACGTCAAATGCTGATGACCTGGAAAAATTCATACATTCCTTGCATGAAACACAAGAAGGAAGAATAATATTAGCTGTGGACTTAAATTTACCAGAAACAGACTGGCATAATATTGATTCAACAACATTAGTAAGGAAATTATTTACAACATATGTTCTGGAATAATGAGTACTTCAGATTGTAAAATAGCCTACCAAGGAACAGAATACACTAGACTTTGTTTGCATATCTAAAGAAATTACTGTTACTTCACTTCAAGTTTTACCACCATTGATGTGGTTATAAACTTTAATTTGTTATTAGACAATTCTGCCAAACTGAAATCTAAACCAATGCACAGAAGATTAATAACAGATTATATCAAAGCAAAACACTCACTTTGTTAAACTAATTGGAGTGATGCGTTCAGTTGAAAAACTGCAGAAGGAATATGGAAGGTTTTGAAAGAGAAATTGTCTGAATGCAAAAAAATCAAAAAAATGTGCAACATCAAAATCTAGGCACACAGCGTTAGGAGAATATATTTCCATTAGAACAAATTGTTTGATTAAGGTGAGAGACAAAAAATATAAGAAATGGAAAAAAAGGGGTCGAACTACAACTTTGAAAACTGAAATAAACAATCTGGACAGAAAAATTTGACATAGTATAAGACTAGTTTAAAAACCTGAAGAACATATATTATATAAATATATTGAGAATAATAGGAAACCAGTTTATAGATACATAAGATGTGGAAGGAGTAAAGACATGCAAATTGATAAGCTGTGTATAGATTCTAAAATTTATTCTCAGACACAACAGATTATAGATACATTTATAAAATCTAATGCAAAGCAGTTTGGCTCCAGAAAGAGAGTGATAAATTGACCTAATGACATACAGGTAACCTCAGATACTGAAATCCAATTACATTATATTGAAAAAAACTATGCAAACTGGATCCAAACAAAGCACAGGGAGGAGATAGACTTAATAATATTGACCAGAGAGCACTTCAGCAAGAACTTACAGTACTTTTATATCGGTTATTTACTAGATCATTTAAATCTGGGGAGATTTCTCAAGACTGCAGACATGCACTTGTTAAACCTGTCTTTAAGTGAAAGGAGACTAGAACAAACCTAGATTTATACAGACCCTTAAGTTTACTTTCATGTTGTGGAAAAATAATGCAAAAGGTAATATTGAATAAGTTATTGTAGGAATTGGAAAGGCTGGGACTTTAAACCGTATATCAGCATGCATATGTTGAAAATAGACCTATTACCACCTGTAACATGATGTTCTATAACAACATAATAACAAATATGAAAAAAATTGTGCTCTAATGCAATTTATATGGATTTAATTTCAGCATTTGACAGGGTCATACACAAAACACTGATCAATAGCTTAGAACAGTAGGTACTGATGTACTCTTGATAAGATGGATACGTGGCTTACAAATAGGACATGGCAAGTATCATAGCAATTGAATAGATGAAATTTTAAGCTACAGTCAGTGTGTTCCACAAGGCTCTGTTCTATGCTCATACTTACTTAGATTGTATCTTTCAGATCTATCTTTGTCATCTGAGGTATTCTACAGTCTGTATGCCATAACTTGAAATTGGGTAAACTGATTATATGTGTTACAGATAGGGCATGTCTGCAAAAGAACTTGACTTGAGGAGCTCCCTGGTCAGCCTCAGTAAGAAGCTGAGATCCCTTATAAGATCCTCCAAAGCTAGCTACGAAAACAAAATTGCCACTAAATCCAAGGACAACCACAAAGCATTCTATAGCTATGTCAAGAATGTAGATGGCAACACCCAGATCTGCTCTGAGTTACAGCACAAAGGCACGAAAATTACAGAACCAACTGATATTGCTAACATCCTGGCAGATCGGTTCAGTGCTAACTTTACCCCCCTCTCACCCCCTAAAGGGCCCATATCTATACAGGAAGAATGCAGAGTCCCTGTAATCACAACTATGCAGGTAAAAGCTGCACTCTCTAAAGCCAAAAACACAGCATCCATGGGACCGGACAACATCACAGGCTGCGTTTTATATGAACTTCAAAACGAACTGGCTCCCCACTTAAGCACCATGTTCAATAATAGCCTCACATCAGGCTTTGTGCCCACTGAATGGCACACAGCAACAGTTAGCCCACTCCACAAAGGGGGAACCTCCACTGATCCTGTGAACTATTGACCTATTAGCCTGACGAGCCTGGTCTGCAAGGCCATGGAACGTATCATCATGGAACTCATAAACAAAGACATTGGTAACCTCCAAACTCTGGATCCCACCCAGTTTGGGTTTGTGAAAGGCAGATCATGCCTCCTGAACCTGACTGACTTCTTTGAGGCAGTCACCAAAGCCGTGGATGAGGGTAAGGTGGTTCACACAGCCTATCTGGACCTCACCAAGGCTTTCAACACCGTCCCCCATTCTGGAATTATAGCTAAACTCACTAAACTAGGTATAAATCCCTACATCACAAGATGGGTTGCCAACTGGCTCACTGACAGAACCCACACTGTAAAAGTTGCAGACTCCAAATCTGACCTCAAAGCAGTGACAAGTGGAGTATCACAGGGTTCCGTCCTAGGACCTTCTCCTGTTTGGTATCTACTTCTCTGAAGTACAGGCTAACACAGAAGGCCTCTGGCTAATGAAGTTCGCAGATGACTGCAAACTAGGAGCCTTAGTCAAGTCCCCAAATGATGTGGACATCCTACAGAAGGGCCTCATTGAGACAGATGCCTGGTGTCAGAGCCATGGCCTCAAGCTCAATGTCAAAAAGTGCAGTGTCATCCCCTTTGGTAAAAACTCTGTACCCATGAACTACAACATAGGCAGCAATCTACTTAACACCGAATGCGTGATAAGAGACCTTGGGACCTAGGTGGACAGTAGTCTCTCCTTTGATAGTCAAATCACCACAGTAGTCAGAAAGTCCTTCTACGTGGCACACCACATCATAAAAGGGTTCTCATCCAGGAAAAAAGAGGTCATTGTTCCCCTCTACTCGTCACTCATTAGAGCCATTATAGAGTACAATGCCCCTTTTGGAATGTACCTCACAAGACATCTGCAGCAGCTGGAAAGGCCACAGAAGTACCTCACAAAGAGGATTACTGGCCTCAAACAAATGCCCTACACTGACCGCCTCAAAAAACTCCAGCTTTACTCATTAGCATATTGCCTACTCCGAGGTGATCTCTGCCTAACATATAAAGCTATGTCAAACCCAGAGCTGTTGGACATGCTACACCTAAAGAAATCCCAATCCCTCCGAACTACACGCTCTAGGGACCTAAACCTTGTCACCACAATAAACAAGACACACTGGAGGGATAGATTCCTGTCCCAGAGACTTCCTATACTCTGGAACAAGTACCCATCTATGTCAAGCAAAGTTCTTCATTAGCACTCTTCAAGAAAAATCTTGATGAGTGGATGGGAAATAGGAAATACACCCCGGGGATCACTTCTGTGTCTCTGCTCGACAGTGGCACAGGAAAATAACTTTCTTGGGTGGCGTAAGCCATGGACCCTTGCTGGCTAGGCTTATGTAGGCCCTTGGGCCGATAGCCTAGTACCTACCTATGAACCTATGAACTAAATTGACCATTTGGGCACAGGAGAATAATATGCTGATAAACATATCAAAAAACAAGCAGATAAGATTTGGGAGACATAAACTGAAAGGTGAATATTTAATACAGCACACAGTGATTGAAACTGTAGATTCATTTAAGGACCTAGATATACGGGTAGATCCATCTTTGAGTTCTTCTAATCATATCAACCAATTGGCCTGGGTATATGAGTAGATCCATCTTTGAATTTTTCTAATCATATCAACCAATTGGTTAATAGTTATAGAACTATAGGTTGTATAAAATGATTTAGAAAGTCTAGGAAACAAGTAATGATGAAGTCATTATTTGTTAGTTACGTTAGGCCCAAAACTTGAGTATGGAATAATAACATAGAAACCGTATAAGAAAACAAACATGAGTAAACTGGAAAAAGTACAGTGGAAATATAACAAGGACATCCATGGATGTGAAAATTTAAGTTATTATGAAAGACTAAAATATATGAACTTATACAGTGTTTCATACAGATATTTAAGTGAAGACTGCATTCATGTACTTTAAGTGAAGACTGCATTCGACCTTGATCTGCTCTGCCTCCACCCCAGCAAAATTTACCACAATAACCCAAAGCACCTTCAACAAGGTTGAAAATTGGCTACTAAACCAATGCCTAATACTAAATACCAACAAAACTAAGTTACTTCTCTTCACCCCAACATATAGGACCACCTCACCACTGTTCAACATAACAGCTAATAATGGTACCTTCATCTCCCCAGCAAACCAAACTAAGCTGTTGGGTGTCACGATCGACAACAACCTCAGGTTTGATGCACACATCAATCAAACTATAAAAACTATCAATAAAAAATTTGGTAGTCTCTACAGGATCAAATCATTCCTCACCCCACAAGCTAGAATTGCAATTGCCCGCTCCCATCTTCTATCTACCCTTCTCTATGCCTCCCCTCTCTTCTCCCACCTGAGTAAAACCGATCTTAAAAAACTGTCATCATGCTACAACCACATTGCTAGATTTGCAGCTGGCTCACCCTACTGTACCCACCACTGCCAGAACCTGAATCTCCTGGGCTGGCTGGAACTACCCCACCTCCTACAGCTCAACCAACTCAAAGTTGCCCATAAAATCCTCCACCATCCGGACACCACCCCAGCCCTAAGAAACATAATCTGCCCCTACAGCAACAACTGAACACTCCGCTCATCCACCAAACTCCTAGTACTTACGATGAAATCCAACCATGCTGCAGGCGACTCCTTCTTCGCCAACTCTGTCGGTAAAAACTAGAACTCACTACCAGCTGACATTACCCTAGAGTCTTCACCAACTATATTTAAACACAAACTTAAAATCCACCTCAAATCACACTGGATATGTCCCTGTACCAACCCGGACTAGGACCCCACATATCCCTTGCCCATCCATCTCTCCTCATTTAACCAATGAGATCCTTTATGTTAGCTACTCTAGGTATTGTTGTGTAAATATAATTTCTTAAACCCAAGGTAATATGTTATCTTAACTACTGCTTTTAATTGAAAAGTATGCCTCAGGCCTCATGGATGGATGGATGCACTATATCTACAATCAGCTTGTATGTAACCTCAATTTATTGGGTTATCTATTTTGTAATGCCTATAACTTAAGTGCTATGTTCCTAATACTTGTAATTTATATATGTAATTTGGAGCTTTTCTCCCCGGGACTCTGCTGAAAATGGACATGCATCCAGCCGGACCATCCCGGTTAACAAATGTAAAATAAATAAATAAATAAATAAATGTATATAGGGCATTTAGAGACAACTACCTCTGGAAATGTTTGGTATTATCAAAAATTAGTAGAGCATCATCAGAGAACCTATGTAGAAGATTCACTAGGAATGAGAGATGTACTAATTGGTTTTCTGAGAGAGCACCTGATGAATGGAATACACTACCAAATTACATTAAAGCAAACACTAGTTTAAATATTTTTAAGAACAACCCAGTCTAGAAGGGCATTAAAGCCAGTGCTTGAAATATTTGTATGTATGTACATGTAGGTATAATGGAAACCTAAATAAAAAATATATGTACTGTGTATAACCAACATTACAGCACAGAAGAGTAAAATCCTGCTTATGACCTCCAATTACCCATGATCAGCTAGTAATTCAGATAAGTCAGATGACAAGGGTGGCAGTGCCTGGTCAGTTTGCTGTCAGTGTACAGTAGCAAAAAGACTGAAGTGCAGTCTTCAATGTGACAAGCAGCACTTGTGATGTAGCCGCACAGCAGTATGTTTGTAGACACAGATGTATGTCATTGGATTTGTATAACAACCCCTACCTTCAGTGGTGCATGTGCCAATCTGCCAGCGAGTGGGATTATATCCTAAAATGGAAAACTTACTGTCTTTCGATAAACAATAGTCAGGATCTTCAATTCTCAACACTCCAAGTGTCTTTAAATGTTCAGAAGAAGAGAAAAAGAACTGTGAAGGGTTTAATATGCATGGAGGCAGTGGGATAAAATAATAATAATAATAATAATAATAATAATAATAATAATAATAATAATAGTAGGAAAGCTTTGTTAGCTGAGCAAGTTTATTTAGCCACCAGATTTCTCAAGCACCATTTTTGAAAAGGTTAGCACAGTGTACACCTCCTTAGTGACCATCCTTTTGGTGTGCCAGCCACGTAAGTCTGCATTTTATGTGATATTCCACAATTGTACAATATAAGCTAATTTATCAAACTTGTACTTAGTCAGTAGTGCCAGTGTTGCTCAATATTTTGTTCTACGAACTGCTTTGAAGATTTTTATGCCAAGAAATTAACTATGATGAGCATTTCCATTGCAGAAACACCTCCACAGTTGTCCATGGTTTATGGCTAATGTACTTTAAATGTAGATTTCTCATGTGTACGCCTGGCTGATTTAGCCACGGCATTCCGGTGTCATTTGTATAAATTATAGTAGCGGCATGGATACGGAGTTTCTCAAAGTGTAGTTTCCTTTTCTGTACAACTGGTTCTGTGCTATTCATCCATTGTTGTAATAGCCTTAGCAAGCCTTTACAGTGTATGTAACAGTAAGAGCGGATAGTTTTTATACTGCTGAACTGTATTCTGCTTCTGCTGGTAACATATTGCTATTATCATTGTTGTGACATTCATAGCAAGCCATTGCAGTGTATGTAACCTTACGTGCAGATAGACTTTAAACTGCTTAAACTGTAAGATATACTGGAATTATCCATTATTATGACAGCCATAGCAAGTCTTTACAGTATAGGTAACTATTGTGGAAAGGTTTTAAACATTAACTGTATTTAGCTGTTGCTTATAACATATATTTACTAAATGGTTCTTACTGTTTTTTCGTTCTCACTAGGTTGCCACTAACCCCCACTCATTATAAATACTCTCTCTCCTTATATTCCCCTTTGAGTATTTTAATTTCATTTTAGAGTTTGCTTTTTCTCTTCTTTCCTCACAGTACCATTCTGAAAGCACACTCCAACTGTGGTTCTCTGTCCCACTCTGAAGCGGAAGTCTTTAATCCCCCTAAATCAATGACCCTGCTGACAGATACTTGACACTTTATTTTCTTACAGTGTATGTTATTTCCCATATTTCTGCTTTTAGTTGCTAAATACTATATATTACTCTGTTTATATGTGCACTTACCTGAACAGTGGCACGCACACCAAAAAAGGATCACCTTGCAGTATTCCCATCTCCCCAAATAACTCCTTCGCATGTCCAAGGCACTCTACTCTATTGTTTTATCAGTAGACTTGGTCAATTTCAAATAATAAAGCCTTGAGAACTGATGTGAGAAGATCTGCAAAAGCTGATAGATGTTAACCTACTCTCTGGCTCTGACCTGTTACAAGGAACAGTAGCTGATTGTTTTCCTTGCGATCTTCTCTGACAGGTTCCACCCAGCTCCATTCGCCCTCGCTATGCTCAGGCTCTCTCCTTTCTCATACCCTACCTCCATTCAATCCATCCCCTCCTTTAGATTTATACTTCTACAAACCACACCCCTTTCCTACTTGCTCCAATCACTGCCTCTGCCCCTCCCACCCTCCAGTTTCTACTTTCACAGCCTCCCTCTCTCAACCAAAGTCCAAAGTATCTAACTTCTATTTATCCCCCCCCTTTTTGATCAATGCCACTCCTCATCTTATCTCTCTGTACCTACTCCAATTATGCAACCCCACCACTCTATTTACTACTACTCCACTCTACTGTGCTTTCTCTACCTAGCCTATAGTGCCTCTGACTTCCACAATGATAGCATATACTGCCATCATCCCCCTGCTCAAACTCTTACTACCTACCAACCTTCACTTAAAACTTATAGCTACATCTGCCCACAACTATACAATTCTTCAAACTCTCTCCTTTACATGATCAAGCATATTCAATCCTCAAACCCAAAGCCTTCCATGTTCAGGGTCCATCTGGCTATCACTAAACTAAAAAACCTACTATTACACTTCCTTACACATATTAAACTACAGGCTGACATCCATGCCAGCCCAGGCCAAAGCTATGATTTACCTCCAACTCAACTGCCCCTCCCTAACTCTCATATAAATTCTCCTAACCAAACCATCTCTGGATCTGAGACATATACCTCCCTACCAACTACTTCACATTCAGACCTACTAATAATCACTTTCCATCTCAGAAGCCTGGTAAATAAAATTACTGAATTTCATGCTATCCTGGCCACCTACTCTCCTGGCATAGTTGTTATTACAGAAGCCTGGTTAAAACCCCTCATCAAAGACTCTGAAATTACGTACAACAATTATAATATTATTAGACAAGATACTTTAAGCAAAAAAGGTAGTGGAGTAGCAGTTATGTTTAAAGACTCCCTAAAACTAGAAAAATGAAACTGTTCGCCACCAGACATCCCCAATGCAGAACTTCTCATCATCCACCTGCAAATAAATTCTCACAAAACCATTATTATCATAGCTGCCTATCTCCTCCCTGGCAACAATCTCCACAGCATAGAACTCCTCCTCCTCTCTTGGTCTCTCTTCACATTCAACCAAGAAACTATCATCCTAGGAGATTTTAAACTTGACTGTCTCTCCTACTCCTCTAACTGCCCCTCCAACTTCATCATCCTCTATAATTTCTCCCAAATTATAGACTGTTCAACTTGCACTGACAAACACTCTAACAAAGAGTCACTGCTTGACTGGAAATTCGCTAACAGGCCAAACCTGGGGTACCACTTAGGATACCTACCAATCAACCTAAGGGACCACGCCCCTACATTTCTACTTAGAAAAAGAACACTAACTGAATCCTATAGTCCTTTCAAATACATCCATAGTAAGAAACACTTCTCTTCTGACCTATTTAATTTATTACTACAACGCTGTGATTGGTCTCCATTAAATAACCTACAACTGGACCTTGCAATATAATTCTTTAACGACAAATTTCTGGACATCCTAAATATTCTTGCCCACACCAGAAAATTTCACACCAAATCAAAACAGTTACCATGGCTAGCTCATACTAATTAAACAAAGGGATAAAGCAAGAGCCCTTTACCTATCCACCAGAAACACATCCAATCTCAATGCCTATCAACAACTAAGAAACCAAACTAACAGAAAAATCAACAATGATAAAAAAACACTTCTTCCAAACCTCTCAACAAAAGTATGCACATAACCCACACAAAAAAAAATTCTGGCAAACAATCAGCTACCTCCTCAACCCTGGAAAAACCTCCACCACCACTCCTTCCACATCAAATAGCTCTGAACCCTTAGCCTCACAGTTCATCTCCAACTTTATCAACTCTATCACCCTCCTCCTACATAGCCACCAACATCAATCACTCACAGTCCCCTCCCCTGCCTCAAGTACTGCAAAATCGTTCTCATTTAAACCTATTCAATCTGCTAAGCAAGCTAAAACCTTGCTGCTTTGCTATTGACCAACTACCAAATGAATTCCTAAAAATACCAGTTTCATCCATCGCCTAGCCAATCTCTATACTAATTAATAATTCTATCTCCAAAAAATTATGTGCCACATGTCTGGAAAATCTCTCACATCATCCCCCTTCATAAGGGAGGCCCCTCTACAGATATCTCTAACTATTGCCCCATTGCTATCCTCCCATCCATAGCTAAAATCCTAGAGAAATGTAATCAGAAACAACTCCTACATCATCTTACCTCTAATAACCTTCTAGCCAATACCCAGCATGGCTTTCGTCCCAAGCATATTACTAACACAGCCTTATTATCATTCACCAACACCATTCATCACCATATGAACAATGGACAACTAGCCTCAGAAATCTTCCTGGA
Organism: Protopterus annectens; assembly: GCF_019279795.1. Lineage (NCBI taxonomy): Eukaryota > Metazoa > Chordata > Ceratodontiformes > Protopteridae > Protopterus > Protopterus annectens. The sequence goes on along the minus strand of NC_056732.1, from coordinate 626,708,567 downwards.
CATGTCAAAAGCCTTTGACACCATTTCCACCAACTTCTCCTCAACAAACTTGCTTCATAGGATCTCAGTTCATCATTCCTAACTTGGTTTCACAATTACCTATCAAACCATCCACAGGCTACTAAGTGAAAGAACAACCTCTCCCCTCTACTGCCTATACACACTGGATTACCCCAAGGATCCACGCTTGGCCCCCTTCTCTTTATCATACTTGCCAATAAACTAATCTCTGCAACCCAACTTGCCTCCATCATACAATATGCCAACGACACATCTCTTATTTGATCTGCCCTTTCCCCACTAGAACTACATGATAAGATGCTACAATCTTTTCAGGAAATAGAATCTTATCTATCTAAACATCAACTCATTCTTAACCCAAATAAGACTAAGTTAATGATTTTCACAAACAAATCGTCCAAGCACAGCTCCCTACCCCTCTCTATTCTATCTGCCAATGGTACCAAAATTGAGCCTACAAACCAAGCCAAGTTCCTAGCATTACAATTGATAACCGGCTAAAATTTGACATTCATATTTCCCAAACAAACAAAAAAGTCCATGCTAAACTCAGTGCTCTCTATAGGGCCATACTTTACCTAACACCCCAAGCCAGGTTAGCCACAGCTAGATCTCAGCTTCTATCTGCTTTTCTATACTGCTCACACATTTACACCAACTTACGCAAGGCCGACCTTCACAACCTAGGGTCCTGCTATAACAAAATAGCAAAGTTTGCTACCAACATCCCCATAAAGCCCATCATTGTGCTGCTCTTCAACAACTAAACTGGCTAGAACTTCCTAACCTGCTAATACTAAACCAACTTACCTTCACCCAAAAAATTTTTTACAGCCCTAATAACTGCCCCGCAATTTCATCTCTGGTCCAATTACATGTCAGCAGCAGGTCCCCTAGGTCTTCCGATAGACAACTGCTCAAAATAACACAGTCTTATAACTACCATGGTGACTCCCTCTACTCAAACAAAATAGCTAATTACTGGAATTCTCTTCCTCTAAACATACAAAATACTCCCTACTACTTATCTTTTAAAATAAAAATAAAAGAATATCTTAACGACAACTGGCTCTGCCCCTGTAGTTCTCCTGGATAATCCCCTCTCTCATCAAATCTCTTTTGCCTTAATTCAGCTCTGGCTACTTTTCTTCATATGTTATAATGATTATGTACACACTGAGAGATGTATTTTAATGCTACCAATTTTTAATGTCAACAAAATTCTATATTTACTCTTAACATATGTTTATTGAGTATTATTTCAGTTCTTGGCTTGGGAGTGCCTTCTGTGTGGAGTCTGCATGTCCTCCCCGCGGTTGGGTAACGTTTGAAAGACATGTGTGCGTAAATGGGCGTGCTTTTGTTGAAGGTTGAGCGTCAAGCTGGCACCTCAGCATTTCGTAAAAAAAAAAATCTACTGCCAATCATTAGCGGACCGGAGTTCCGCTGTGGCGATCCCTTACTGAGAAAAAGCCGAAAGACAAACAACATCTCAGTTCTTAATTATTATATTCTGTATTATTACTTATGTTGTTTTTAATGTTGTGTTGTTCTTAATATTGTAATTCTGTACTATTACTTGTATTGTTCTTTTGGAGCTTTTCTCCCCGGATCTCCACTGAAAATGGACTACCAGCCCAGTTGGATACTACCCGTAAACAAATGTAAATAAATAAATAAAAAAAATCTGGTGTATAAGTAAACAGATCAAAAAAGGTTACTCAATGGAACTGAGAAATAGAGGTGGTGAAGTAGTTTTGTACATATCAAATGCAAACAGTGGATTACCTCATGGTTTTTGTTTGACCCTTTACTGTTTGACAACTTCTTTTTAGAGGTAAAAGTGAACAGCCTCCTCTGGGTGACAAACTATGTAGAAGCCTGAAAGGTAGGAAGTATTCTTTCCTCAATCACAATGCATTGCTCCTGACATGGTCTACAGACTGTACACATGTGATGCTCTGACAGTAGTTTCATATGCATTGTAAATATTTGTGGTATCCTGCATTTTTGAAAAGAATGGTGCAGACTTTATTTATAAAATTGATGGCCATATACCCAAAGTGGACACAATCATAAGGGATCTATGCATATTTACAGATGCCATTCTTAGCTTTCATCAGACTGTCACTATAGTAGTTAGGAAGACATATGGGATTCCTTGTCTTATACCAAAGGGAATATCTTGATAATACAGAGATATAGGTATGTCATTTCATACAATGCTGGCTTGGCCAATTAAAGAGCTTGGGCAGCACAGTGGCTTAGTGGTTAAAATTTATGTCTCACAGGGCCAGGGTTCACTCCTGATCTCTAGTCACTGTCAGTGGTGGCTGGTGACTTCAAATCAAAGGGGGGCTGCAAGAGACAGCTGAATGGGTGGGGTCAATGGGAAGGTGTGTGGCCAACTAGAGAGGGGAGGGGCTATACTCAAAAAACACAAAAATTGTAACTTTAATTAAATACACTGCCCTGGGTGTCAAGCCATCATTATGAGAGTCCAATCAAGACAAAATGAAGTGTAAACGAAAATAAATATTTCAATGCATTGGCTGCATAACAGCTTACTTAATATCTAGATGGAGACAAAAAGGTTTTGAGGCATGAAAAAATAAATTACTTTTTAAATACATTATTGGAATGCCAGTCAAAATCAAGTATAAGAAAAACAAGCAGCACTCAGCTTAAACCACTTCTCATTGCACTGCAGGTTCTAATTATAATTTATATTCAGCTTTATAAAAGTACCAAGTAACATACTGAAAGTAGCAATCTCTGTGATACCCCTCACTTGTAAAAATGTTTCTTATCCAAAAAAGACTTGCTGCCTGACAACAACTATCTACTTGTTTCATGGGGAAAACATGATCAAAGTAAAAATGAAAAGCAAACAAGAAACAAGCTCAAGATAAATTGCTTAAAGAATTACTGCACAGGTTATGGACCACACATGATAGATTGGCATTCTGTTTAGTTTACAGGTAAAACCTGCAAAGATGACTGCAAGTCTGCAACACATGCAATGAGCTTCTCAAAATACTGTAATCCTGTCCTTTATTACAAATACTGTCATATGCATTTCAATACCCAAGGCATACTCAGCTTTAATTACTCAGAGTACAATGTTCCCTTTAGTATGTACTTGGTCAGACAAATAGCCCAGCTAGAAAGACCCCAGTGGTTCCTGACTAAAAATCTACACTAACCTAAAGACCCTGGGATACAAAGACAGGCGTAAAGTCCTATATTTATACCGTATTATCACTTATGTGGTGATCTATATCTTGGATTTGGCTCTCTTACGGACCCAGCTCTCTGGAACTATAACACTTCCATAATACCATAGTCTTCAAACACTAAATCTAAACACTTAAACTTCCACCAGTGTTTAAACAAGACACAATGAATGGATAGATTTATTATCCAACATTTATCTCTTTTCCCCTCATTTTCCCCTTACACGTAAAACAGACTGACACTATCACCTTTCAAAAAATGGCACTGAAAAATGGATGAGCACTTGCAAATTCATCTTGTGCCTGACCTGTTTTGTCCTCTTGGAAGCAGGAGGCCCACCAACAGGTTTTATAACATTTCTAAGAAAACAGTGAACATACTTGGTTATTCTATTTTTATAAAGATTATTATTACTTATATAAGAAATAATGATCTTTACAGCAGCAATCAGTGGAGTTCATTAGTGTGTAAATAGTAGCAAACTTTGAATCAAACCAGGCAAGCAGTGCACAAAAAGGCAGAGACAGCCAAATTATTTATCTCTTAATGTCTTAAATTGTTGTTACAGCGTAATGATATACCTTCTAAACCAAAACAGTGAAATACATGGTAAATGGAAATGAATCATATTAATTCATTAAAAGATCCTCTTCACAAATAAAACCAGCATATTTTAATCATCCTATGACCTTCCTAGTTGAAGTTGTCATTAAGCCATTAGTATGTGTTCCACATTTTGCCCATTTGTTCCACATTATGATGGCTAGTGTTCCTCATTTTGGAGAAAGAAGGTTGAGAGCTATGTTAGTTGTGAATAATATTTATGACAGAGACAAACTCAAAACATCTGGATTTGGTTAGCACACTTTGTAACTGCCAGCATTATGTATTCATCTGAACTTCTCAGATGGAGACAGCCACTGTGACAAGACTAGAGTAGTGATATGATAACATTTAACTCATGCAGTGTCAAGAGCATCTTACAGAAACGTTAACATTCTATCATGAACTGTTACATTAAAATGGAAAATTGACTGAAAAAAGCACTAAATCCACCCCACCCCCTCCTTCTCTACTCAGACATGGAAAAAGTTCTCCAGATCACAGTGACCTCAAATAAATGTTGAGTCAGCTTTACACTCTCAGTATATGGTAACATGCACTGCTGTACTCTGCCAAGTTTCAAGGTTGTAAATTCAGATGTAAAATTAGATTACTACAGGAGTTCTTGGAAGAAAGGGTGGGCTCCTAACAGAGCATGCCAGGTTAAAAAGCATAGTTAATCTGCACCTAATAAACAGTAACTGCTAACCTCTTAATACCACACTAAATTAAATTTAAAGTAATGCAAGCAATAGATCTTTTTCTGTGTTTATGGTATTTGCGCCTATAAAATACACCTTTCACAATGTTATTCTTGAATGCATTTGCATTACATACATGCAAACAGTATACCTAACCTCATTTATTAGTCGATGCCAAGTTAAGTGTTGCAAATCAGTTCATGGCTTCATGCCTATTACAAAAAGTTTAATTTAAAAGTGGTTATGCTAAGCTTACATTCTGAATTTGTAAGACAACAAAAATTATATTGGAAAGAAAATGGCCTTCATCAGAAATACATAAAAGACAGAAGTCAAATAAACCATAAAAGAAAGTGCATACTGAAAAGGCTTCACCCCAAGTTAAAACAGCACTCGACTGACTGTTAGTTAGCTTAGTTGTGCTCATATGTCTCATCATGAAAAAAAATGTCACACCTCTACCAGGTCACAATAAAACACCTGCCTTATACTTTATACACAACTTAAGCACAAAGTAAACCACAAGCTTTTTGCATAGCAGACTAGCCATACTACTTCAAGTCTATTAATTATTCTCCCTTTTCCCTTCATTTTCCAACTTTTGCTCCTCATCTCTCCCAGCCACTTCTTCCCACATTCCCACTGTTTTGTCCGATTTTCTGTACTGTACTGATTTAGAGCCACAGCATGGGCATCCCTGAAAATCAGAGGGAGTGATTGCTGAGAACTGTGTCAGTTGCTTGTTAATGATGTATTATAAATACCAAATTAAAATTATTACTGTATGATTTAGAATGCTTATACCATGGATAACCAGCATTTTTGCACAGTAAACAAATGACTGCATCCCCTAGCATAAATGCAAAATGCCTGTCTCGGCAAAAACAGCAGTTAAAACACATGCTTATTATTAATTACCTTAGTTAAAAAGTGTGAAGACGCATAGCATATACAGACTTATGGGAATACTGTAAAACGGCACAACATATCTGTTTTATGCCAGCATGAGCCTGCTTAAAATGCAACTGTAAAGAAAAGACTTACATGAATGTATTATTTTACCACAGGTGCATTTAGATTTCTTTTTAATGCCCATGTTCAGTCATTGATTTAATGGGTAGGACTACCGTAAACAACAATGACTTTCCAAATAACCTTATATGGCAATCAAACAGCAGTCCTGAGAAAATATTTTTTGTATCTTTGGTGTTGGGGCTTATGGACTTGTAGCTAATGGCTATACTTCTCTACAATTAACTGCAGTAACCCCAAGTCGGTGCAGAAACACTGTTCTTCCTCTCTTTTATTTGTGTATATTGAATGTATGTATTTATTTACATGATTAAGCAAGGAAACGGGCACCATTACTAGATGTGAACAGAATACCGAATGGGAGGAAGGGAGGGGGTCATTAGCTGTGTCACTGTACCGTGCTTGCTGGTTTATTTCCTTTGAACTCACAGATATGTCAGGTGACCTGACCTGGGTATTATGCACAGCACATTTCAAGAAAACATAACAACAAACTATCACTACTTTAAATGAAGTCTGGATATGAAGGATACAATTGACAATCCTACACCTACACGCATGCACACACACACTTACAAAATACTCTTCCTATATTTCTGCAAAAATAATTTATCAGCTGTAAATTCAAACTGCAAGACATCACACTCTACTCAACCGTAAGAACTGAAGATAAAGTAAACTATACTATTTATTTGAGTCAGTCACTCAACTCAACTGAACTGAATATGTCTGTCCAGCACGGTGAGACACCTACCTGAGTTAATCAGTTCACGAAAAGTAACTCTTTCTTTTTCATTTCCTCTCTGACTGCAAATGCAAGCTGAAAGTTGTTTCTTCTTCCAGACTTTCACCAACCAAAGACAACGCTGATATCCACTGTCAGTCCTCGACCTCTTCTCTCTTCCTAACTCCGAAGGCAAGGCAAGTAAAGTATTACTGTGCTACTGCTACTGATTTGGTTTCCGCTCCTTTTTGAAAAGAGAGTGAGAACCAGTCAGTTGCAATCCAGCCATCCACGTCACGTACGTGCCTGCCGACGTGGCAGTCCGAACTTCCTTCTAATTACTGTGCGGTTAAAACTGCATAGATGTCTGGGCACCACTCTGATGCATTTTCTTTAATCCGGACTGCCTTTTACAGCAGTCAGATAGTAGTACATGTTCTAAAAAAAAAAAAAAAAGAAAACGGAACTCGACGAGCATGCGCAGTTTGAGTTCTGGGACTTTGAAGACTCGCTCATAAGCACCTGTGTTATAGATTATATAGCACAAACAAAATATTAATACTTTTTTTATTTATGTCAAATATCAGTAATACACTTCCATCTTTTTCCTGGGAGGGCTGCAGTCCAGCAGTCCAATGGCACGAGCCACCCCTGGCATGTAGCTTTTCATATTCTTCCTGTGTTTGCATGAGTTTTCTACAGGAGCAATGGTTCCTATCAAAAACATGCTAGTTAACTGGTTACCCCAAAGAATGCATATATGATATATTTGCCATTGATCTTGTGGTGGAAAAGGGTCTATAAAGATCAAGTCACTTCACCTGTTAACAAATAAGTAAATTCAATTAAATTAAAGCAAAAAAAGTCTTCAGTGTAGTGTTCTGTACCAACCTAATGAAACACCTCGCACCAGCTCAGAGACAATATTTATGTCATTCAGACAGAATACAAGAACTTTTTTTCAATAAACTTGGTGTCACATATTTGATGCATAGAATACATTACCAAATTACATTAAAGCAAGCACTAGTTTATATATGTTTGTTGGACCTGATTCTTTATAAACACTGTATCTGAAGCACAGAACCTATGGGGCTAACACTAGGTTTGGAAACTTGATTCTAAGGCTAAGCATACAACCGATAAAAAAATCACTGCTTTGTGATGCTGTGATACTGTCTACTTAAATTTTTAAGCCAATGACCACTTTCATTTAAACACCGTACAGTTCTGTCTACTTTTACGAATTCACTGGATGTTTTAGTGGATGCTGAGAAATGCAGATAGGGGATTATGTTAGTTGAGTTTCCAAAAGGACAATAACTCAGAAACTCGATACTGAAATTTATGAATTCTTATCTGAATCTGTACAAATGGAAAATGTATCATGTAGAGTTGTTTCTAGGTATAAAGTAATGCCAAGAAAAGTGGTGCCTAACCATGTACACTGATTTTAAAATGTCTGGTTGCTAGGGGAACTTTTAGGTGGGGATATTTGCAACAGTAAAGAAGTGCTCCTGGTCAGAAAAAAAACAAAACAAAACAATCTGCTGAGCTTCTTGTGGGAAACAATAGGATCTCAGATTAATGTATTGTTTAAAGCTCAACCAGCAAGTGATAATTACAGAACTTTGTTAAACACAACATACACATGCACAAACACATCTTACCGTCTCCTTTTATTGTGATAGAGAATCTTCATTTCAAATCCCTTAGCTCGTTGTGCAACTTTGTATCCAATTTTGCCCATCCCGATAATTCCAAGTGTAGCACCAGTGATATCAGCCCCCAGCCAGTTGTTATTGAAATATGTGGTCTCTGGTGAAGTTGCTATTTTTGCCCCTATAGTGTAAAAACAAGTTGTTATAATGTCTGTATAGTTCACTTCATTCTGAATCAAACATTTGTGTAATTGGATCAGGTGCAGAATATTGTGACATATACCTTATTATATTAGAAATCACAGCACAGGCGTTTGGAAATCATAGTATAGGGTCAAAAGAGGAGTACTTTCTTATATTTCAGAAAGAAGGTCTTCATATATAGATCCCATTTAGTGTTTGACAATGTATCTTAGGTTTAGTTCTGTTATATAATACTATATGTACACTTAAAAAAAGGGGATGGCTTTATGAAGTAATTTTGTAAATATAGGAAGAGCAAGGCAAGCTACAAAGGCAAAATCACAGAATAATGCTTAAACCATACTAGTTGAAAGGTATGCTATGGTACACTAATGTTGCTTACCTATTTAAACTTCTTACTTTCGCTATTATTTTTCCAGCTAAGAAACAAGCTGATAACTCAATTAAACAATATTTGCTTTCTTCATTTTCAATTAGAAAGGGTGCTCTGGTTTCCACCCACATCCCTAAACCATGTAAACTGATAATCCTGTAAACTCTCCATGGGTGTGTGAATATATGTGTGTGTGTGCTATTTATAGTTTCATAGATTCATAGATATTCCTAGGCTAATGAGTTTTATGGCCATTTACGCCTTGCCAGTAATAGTCACCTATGTTGTTTTTAAAGGAGGTTAGTGAGTCGTATTGCTTAAAATGTAGGGAAAGTTTATTCCAGAGACTTGGGAGATGCTGGGTTAGAAACCTGTCCCTCCACCATGTTTTGTTTATCTATTGGCAAAGACTTAGGTCCTTGGTTCGGATACTGGTGGTGATACTGGGCTTGCAGAAATACAGGATTTTCAATACAACTGGGCCTCTAATTCACAGTAAACAAGGCAGAGGTTGCCCATTAAAATTCTATAAGACACTGAATGAAGAGATAGAATCCTGTGGGGCCTTCCTAATTGTTTAGTATATTTAGTGAGACATATCCCAAAGGGGGTTACTATTTTCAATAATTGGACTGATCAGTGCTAAGTATAAGGTGGTGATTACCTCTTTAAACCTTGAATATATTATCTTTGCAATTAGCTGTGCTCGATAAAAGAATTTCCTGACAATCATTGTCACATAATGATCAAAATGAGAGGAAATTATTAACCTAAGTTTCGATATCCCTGACTACATTTTCATTTTATACTATTGTTGTCTGCATTGTATGATGAAGGGAGGGTTTGTCTGCTAAAAGTGATGATACCACACTTTTAACCAGTAACTAATTAAATTGTTGGGACCTGCAAGAGCAAGTCCCAAAACACAGACAATGAATGGCTGAAAAAAATGGACTTACATATACTTAGTCTGAGATGGCCATTTCATGGAATATTCCCTTTTCTCCAAGGTATGGTGATCTTGGCTTTAGAATATATAAGTTCAGGGGTGTGTGGGGCTTACCTCCCGCATCATGGGGTGCAGGGGGGCTTGCCCCCTAGAAAAAGAAGTTTAAAGGAGAAGAACAATTTTTGAGATGGTTGTTTTCTTCAGTTTCAATCTATTTTTTTTTTTTTTTTGGCATGTCTACACTTGGCATTTGGAGTGCCAAAATTTCAGTAGACAGCCCATTTCAACACATAAGTTCACAGGCAAGCTTTAAGTCTTTAGAACAAGTAATTCTAGTACTGTTTATTTTATGGATATGCAGGAGGTCCTCCAAAAATGTCTGTCTAATGACTAACTTTCATCAGCTCAGCAGGGTCAGTCATTTTTATTAACAGACATCCCCCTAACCCATCAATTATAGCTGCATTGTTGATTGCACCTTCCAGATGTCTGTGTCAAAAAATAATAATAATCATGACCAAAATCACATAGAGGTGTGCGCCACTTAACTTCCTTCCACTCAACATTTGATTGCATTTATGTCCACACTGTACTAAGCAGAAGTAAATGCGATTGGCTGCTATGCAGACAGACGTTAAGTGAAGCACAATACAAAGGTAAGAGTGTTCACTTATGTCTGGTCCACTTAAAGTTCTATGGGATAAAATCTATCCCAGATGTTAAACAGTACATACCTGTATTTCAAATTTGTTTCAAACAAACACACAGTAGCCAAAGTATTCCAATTTAATTCACACACAAACACATACAACACATAATCACTGGTCTTGCAAAGCCAGATTAAAAACTGTTAAAAATGACCAGATAAGATTATGAAGTACTTTCTTCTACAGAAGTCTCCCAAAATAATAAATGCTTAAGATCAAACAGTTCAGATCATCACTTCAAAAATGCAACCTATATGACATGACAAACGTCAACCATTTTGAGGTTTCTGGAGACTGTAAAGAAGTTAATTCAAAATATATTACTGAAATACATTGTTGGACAATTTAAATGTAACATGTTTGGACTATATTACAAAATCCAGACCTATCAGTGATGGAATTCATTCTTTAGTGCAATGATTAAAGCAAAACAATTAAAGACAATATAAATGCTTCACCAGCTTTTGTTTAACAACCTTCAAGTCATACAAAAATCAGAATTACTACTGCATACAACATACTGTTTGTTTGAGGGGACTTGATTGCTTCCAGGGCACATACATTTCATTTTTGACCTTCCTACATCTTCTCCATCATCGAGTAGCTTAGTACAGGTCTGACCTACTTCAATGGTTAATAATGCTATATTACTGCAGCATACACCTTCAGAGTCAGAACTGGACTGTGGACAAATAGGGACTTATGCAAGGTAATGAATCAGACCCCCCCCCCCCACCGACCATACAAATATCCCATTACTTTGCTGTTTCACTCAAATTAGCATAAACATTGCTCAAACCTGACAGAATACATATTATTTTCTCCTTTACTTTTATAGTCACAGAGATTTGGATTTCATTTAAAACTTTTATTTAAAATGTTAAAAAATAAACACTGACAGCTTTTTTCCTAAACAAAACAAAACACTCTCACGTTGAAAACAGACATCATGAGAAACAATACATTTTTCTTCCCTTAAAACTCACAGTTAGTGAAAATCTACCTGGCAAACCAAATGAACTACAAAATACATGCTTGGATTTATTCTTAAATATCATACAATGAAGAACTAATTAGTGCCTATATGAAGGGTGTAGGAATTCAAAAGACAAATGTGGAATCCATTTGCTAACAGCCTAGGACAGCCCACTGGACACAAGTGTCTCTTTTCAGGAACAGCTCAGGATTGCTGTCTTGTGAAGTAACGTGGCAGAGTCACATAGAAGACAAATGAAGGCTGAGAAAATCAAACTGCACTACAGGAAGCAGCTCTTTAACAGTTCATAACCTGACTCATCTACACCAAGTGATAGACAAACAGTTGTAACCCAAACACAGTGTATTTCACACCTGTGTGTCTACAAAACACAAACTAAATTAAAAATGATTTCATAGCTAAAACACTAACATTAAACTCATAGAATTCATGCTGTCCATTTTTTCACAGTTAAATAATAAACATAGTGTCAACATTCAATAGAATAATGAATCAAAGAGCATGGCTCATATGATGAAGTTCTTTTTTTACTGCAGTATCCTTCCTTTACAACAAACTCTAATCCTCAGTAATTTACCAACAGTTAACGGAAGCCTGCAGCTGGCATGGAGGATTAAGTCTACTGTCTAAAGTAGCTAAGGTACATAGTTACTAGGCATCTCATCCAAAAGAGGACACACTCAGGAGAGCAGCACCCACATCCCTTCTTAAAGTACACCACTGTATCAGCTATCCATCTACATGGTGTGGGAGTAGAACCCACAGCCTAGTGCACCAAAGGCAAGTATGATACATACTTCTAACACAGGGTTTGACTCTGAGCACTCAATTTAACTAAACACTGCTTCTATATGCGGCATTACACACACACACACACACACACACACACACACACACACACACACACACACACACACACACACACACATCAGAGTTCACACATTTGCTCTGTGTGCATATGTCTCATTGATGGCATGCATGCTGAGTGGGAAATAAAACTTTTAAACCAGCAGTGTTTGGACACAAGCAGGAAAATGGAACCCCCCCCCCCTTTTTAAAAATAAATGGTGTGGCCATGAGTAGGAAAATTTTTTTTAATTAAATGTTGTTGCCAGGATCACAGCTACCACTGGCCCTAGGCAGCTGTGTAGGTTGCCAAGTGTTGGATCCCACCCTAGTCTGGGGAGTGATATTTCAAACAGACTCAACAATAGATATAAGACACATTGTTGTGATTAGTTAATGATTGTGGTGGAGATGTAAGAAGTTCACAGGACAAGATTTTAGGTGAGGGAGAGGCCCCCATATAAATTATGTGGTTACACCTCTCACAGTTGGAGTTATTAGTGCTGAGAAGAAGTTAATTATGATTTTTCATAAGGCAGTTAGTGCAATGTTTTAGGAGACCCAAGTGCTAAAAGCTGGCAACACGGGTGGAACTAGGAAGCTAACCTTCCATTCTGTCCAGTGCTTTGGTGCTTGGATGAATAAAGTAAATGCAGCAATGGGTATATGCAATTATGGTGGAATACACAAAATTTACAGAAGGCTGTCTAGTACATGGTAGTCTTGTCCCAGATTTTAAAAAAGTAAGTTGGAAAAAAAGAGTTAATACCTTTAGGTATTATACTGTGCACTATACAGTGAGGAAGATATGCAGCAGAGGGTAACTCAGGTTTTATGAGCCTAAAGAGAGGAACTTCCAAGTCTGATCTTTGGTGCTCACTTGCATAAGTACATGAGATGAAACTGATTTTAGTGTCCAAGAAGAAAGTATATTAAGAGCTGGCAACTCAAGATCTAAGCAAAAAAGTGCAACATGGGTTTGGCTGGGTGGGCACACGGTATGCTGTGTCTATGAAATCCATAGCAGCTAAAATTAATTAAATAGCTTAAAGGGGGTGACTTCCCAAAATTATACTTATGTGCTTACTGACAACAGCAATGAAATAGGAAGCAGGGAATTCTGTTGTCAGATTAACATAAAGGACAGATAACAAGAGAGACGCTGGCTTTATGAACATAACAAGAACAGGAACACAACAAGAACAGGGTGAGAATGTAGGAAAATTCTTCAGTCATAGTTAAAAGAATAAAAAGAGAAAAATGGTTACAGTTAAAATGCTTCAAGAACAGTTCCAGCTACAGAAATTGCAGAGAGAAATCAAGTACAATATCCTTTTTATTTCACTGGAGTATAGATACTCAGAAAGAAATAAGCCTTTAGGTTTAAAATATCTCTAAATGTGTGTGTGTGTGTGTGTGTGTGTGTGTGTGTGTGTGTGTGTGTGTGTGTGTGTGTGTGTGTGTGTGTGTGTGTGTGTGTGTGTGTGTGTGTGTGCAAGCACACATCCTGTGTTGGGTTAGTGACCACATTCAAGATAAGCATTTACTCTTGCACCCATTGAGTGCCTGGGATGATTTGTGCCTCTGCCATGATCCTGTATTGGATTAAGTGAGTAATTGTAGAATGAATGGCAGGATTATTTCATTTAGTTTTTATTTTCTTATTTATTAAAATTTATTGAATGGGAAAGTCTGACTGGGCAAAAGGTCCTTTTTCAGTGAAGGCCCATGGAGAAAAGCTTCATGAGACTAGACCCCAGTGGCCCATTTTCAGTTACATCCTCATTAGCAATAAGTCATACAGTAAGCCTAGATAATAAAAGACATGTACAACACAAACATAGCACGTCTCATATGTAATAGTAATACTCCACAGAACAAAAGACCATATCACTTGACAGCATCGTTATAATTAAACAGAAAATAAAGCAATTCCAGAGTATCTGTTAACATAGGTGGTACTACATGGGGCACAAATGGGATAGCGTCCCCCTATGAAACTGTGTGCCAGTATCCCAGTCCCTGGGTTTGCTCTCATTAAGATGTCTGCTTGGCAGCACTGTTCTGGGTCTCTCTCTCTCTCTCTTTAAGCCATCTGCTCATCATCGAAACTGATCATTACAAATGCTCTACTGTCACTGGCTCCAATGAAAGAAACCAAAGTCACCCCATTTAACATTAATGGAAACCTTTGGAGAAAGAGCCTTAAATGAAACCTACAGTAGTAGCTACATTTTGGAGCAGTAGGAAAAAAATGGAATATCCATAGAGTTAGAGAAACAAATGACATCCTATTTAACAAAACCTCAGCAGAAAGTGCCTTAACAAAACTCTGGAATAGTAGCTGAAACCTGGAGTAGTATCTGTCTTTTGGAGTAACGGGAAGGAATGGCAATTTTTTGAAGCTGGAGGAGCTGGAATAGCAGAAGCACCTTGCAGGTGATAACTTTTAGGTCTTGTAGAAAAGAATGCATGTGTGTGTGTGTGTGTGTGTGTGTGTGTGTGTGTGTGTGTGTGTGTGTGTGTGTGTGTATGTGCTCATCCTTTTAACAGGAACTTCTGAAGTGGGTTGATAAGTCACTGAGAATTACAATAATTAAAAATGCCAATAAATTAAAGTTTAAAGTGGATTTTTTTATTTTATTTTTTGTTAAAGAGGTAAAACAGCCCAAACTAGGAGCACTGTCTGGCTAAGTGACTTACTCAGAGTCACACGGTAGGGAAATGGTGGTAGAAAGAATCAAGGCCTGTATCCTTATAGGTTCATAGGTGGGTACTAGGCTATCTGCCCGAAGGCATTTATAAGCCTAGCCAGAATGTGTTGGCTTTCGCTGTCCCCTTAGATTAGTTCCCTGTGCCTCTGTCCAGCAGAGCCACTGAAGTGATCCCAGAGGTAAACTTTCTGTTTCCCCTCCACTCATCAAGGTTTCTTTTGAAGTGTTAGCAAGGAGCTCTGTCTAATGTAGACTGGGATCTTGTTACAAAGCATGGGAAGTCTCTGGGACAGGAATCTATCCCTCCAGCACGTCCTATTTATTGTTGTGGTAAGGTTTAGATCCCTAGAGCGTGTGGCTCGAGGGGATAAGGTTTTCTTTAGGTGGAGCATGTTCATCAATTCTGGGTTGGACATGGCCTTGTATGTCAGGCAGAGATCACCTCTGAGTAGGCGGTATGCAACCGAGTACAACTGGAGTTTCTATAGTTGAGCTGCATAGGGCATCTGTTTGATGCCATTGATCCTCTTGGTGAGGTACTTCTGTGGTCTTTCCAGCTGTTGCAGGTGTCTTGTAAGGTACATCCCAAATGGGGCATTGCACTCTAAAATGGGTCTGATGAGTGATGAGTAGAGGGGCACAATGACCTCTTTTGATCTGGATGCAAACCCTTTTGTGATTAGGTGGGTCATGTAGAAGGATTTTCTAACCACTTTGGCAATGTGATTATCAAAGGTCAGATTACTATCTACTTGGGTCCTCATCCCTTATTACGTCTTCCATATTTAGGGGACTGCCACCTATGTGGTAGTTTGTGGGTACTTTGTTTTTTCCAAAGGGGATGACTATGCTCTTTTTGGCATTTAGCTTGAGGGCATGATTTTGACACCATGTATCCATCTCAGTGAGACCCTTTTGGAGGATGTCTGTGTCAGCCGGAGAGTCAATTATATCCCCTAGTTTACAGTTGTCTGTGAACTTGGTCAGCCATAGTCCTCCTGTGCTTGCCTGTACCTCTGAGAAGTATATGTCAAACAGGAGGGGTCCCAGGACTGAGCCCTGGGGAACACCACTTGTAACCGGTTTAGAGACGGACCTAGCTCCCGCAACTGTCACCATGTGGGTTCTGTCCATAAGCCAGTTGGCAACCCATCTTGTGACATAGGGGTTTATGTTCAGGCTGGTGAGCTTGTCTATAATACCAGAATGGGTAATGGTGTCGAAGGGCTTAGTGAGGTCTAGGTAGGCTGTGTGTACCACCTTTCCCTCATCTATAGCCTTGGTAACTGTCTCAAAGAAGTCCACCAGGTTTAGGAGGCATGATCTTCCCTTAACAAAGCCAAACTGGGTAGGGTCCAGTGTTTGGAGGTTCCCAATGTCTCTGTTAATGAGTTCCATGATGATGCACTCCATAGCCTTGCAGACCAAGCTAGTCAGGCTTATAGGGCGATAGTTCCCAGGGTCTGTTGTGGCTCCACCTTTGTGGAGTGGGATAACCATTGCTGTGCACCACTCTATGGGTATGTAGCCTGTGGAGAGACTGAAGTTGAACAGTGTGTTTAAGTGAGGGGTTAGTTCGTCTTTGAGCTCATGTAGGATGCAGCCTGGGACACTGTCCGGTCCCATTGATGCTGAGTTTTTGGCTTTGGAGAGGGCTGTTTTAACCTGAGTGTCTGTGATTTCAGGGACTCTACATTCTTCTAATATGGTTATGGGCCCTTTTGGGGGCAAGATGGGGGTGAAGTTTGCACTGAACCTGTCTGCCAGGATGTTGGCGATATTGATCGGTTCAGTGTATTTTGTGCCATTCTGCACTAACTCCGAGCAGATCTGATCATTGCCACTTAGCTTCTTGACATAGCTAAAGAATGCCTTGTGGTTATCTTTGGAGTCCTTGGCAATTTTTCTTTCAAAGCTTGTCTTGGATGATTTTATGAGGGCTCATAGTTTCTTGCTGATACTGATCAGGGATGTCTTCCCTTCTTGGGATTTTACTCTTTTCTGTACTAGTTTCCACCTTCTATTGTATAGCTTGTTTATGGCAGGAGTCCACCAGACTGGTTTCCTTTTCTTGGAAGAGTGAGTCTTGGTTTTGCTTGGGATGGCATGATCCATGCATTCTTGTAGCTGCCCGTAGAATGCATTAGTAAAGGATTTTGCAGCTTTGACAGTGTTATCCTTCAACATGGGGGCTTTGAAACTTTCCACCTTGGTCTTAAGTAACGTGAAGTTTGCTTTTGAAAAGTTTTTCATGGTGGCTTTCTTGTCCGGGGAGAGGGAAGAATATGGATATCCAAAGTGATTTATTTATGGTCAGATCTAACCAGCGAGGGGTTGACCTCTGGTGTGGAACACCAGTAGCCCATGTTGGTGATGACCAAGTCCAATATGTTGTCACCTCTGGTGGGAGTGTTGACCAGTTGAACCAGGGCATTTGAGTTCATAAATTCAAGGAAAAGTTGGGCAAGGGAGTTAGTACTTGAGTAGTTCTCCCAGTTAATGTTTGGGTAATTGAAATCACCCAATATTAGGGTGTTTGGTAGGACCTTTATGTTTCCCAGTGTTTCCAGAAATGTGGAATGGGGATCCTGGGACATGGTGGGTGATCCATAGCAAGCTACAATTTGAACTGCAGTTTTGCCCATTGTTAGTTGCACGTGGATGATCTCTGATGCATTGTGCTGTGCAACTAACCTGGAGGTATCCTTGATGAATATGGATACGCTCCCGCCTTTTGTATTTCAGTTTGGGTTCTGTGACAGAAATGTATGGTATGAGTTGTAACCTGGTAGTGCTGGTGTGCTCTCTGAAGTCTTAAACTAGGTTTATGTTACTGCACATATATCAATTTTCTCCATACTGAGGAGTGCCTTGAGTGCATGCATTTTGAGGTTTAGATTTCTGGCATTGAGTAGCATTACCCTCAGTTTTTTGTTACTTGTGCTATTTACGGTGGTGGGTTTGTCTTTTGAGCTTTGCCTAAAAAGGCACTATGGGGGTGCCAAGAGCTTCGGCAAGTATTCAAAAGCCTAAGGGTGACAGGTGCAAGCCATCTCTAGCAAAGCAGCGTGGCTTGTCAAGCATGTCATCTCAGGCAGAGAGACACTGGAGCCCCTTTGAATGACATCAGAAACTTAGTCAATTGTTGAAATCAAGAATTTTTTCTTTATACCGTGGTATCATTCTTGGTGAGGGCAGGATGCTGATCACGGTCAGGGTCATACCAGCCTGGGCTACATGATCAGAGAGCTCTTCCATGTCTCTTTTCATGTAGTCCAGGGAGGTACGGCTCAGACCATTCACAGCAACATGGACAATGACAGAGTCATATTTGTACTTGTTCTGGAGTGACCTGAGTGCTTGTGTTATGTGGCGGATTCTGGCACCTGACAGGCAGCTAACAGTAACCTTCTCCTTATTCAGCCTAGTGAGTGGGATGTCAGTGTGCCTGACTATAGAGTCACCTATTACTAGTATGTTGGGTATGTTATTTTGCCTTAAGGGCTGTGATTATATGGCACACTGGTTTTGTGAAGTATGGATTTCATGGTTTGTGATAGGGGGTGGAGGTTGCTTGGATGTTTGTTTTGGAGATCTCTGTTGGTTTCACAGATTTTTATTTAGAGCCTCCGAGTATGTTTTCATGTATTTAAATGTGTTTTTTGCCGGTGCTGGTTTAATGGGTCTGTGTAAGACTGGTGGTGTGATGCATGTATTTCACTTCTCCTCTTGACTATCTGATCCAGTCTTGGGTTGAGAGGGCTTAGCCTCTAGTTTGGCTGTATAACTGCATCTCTCGCATGTATTAGTGTTTGGTGGTAGGAGGAGGGGGTTGTCTGTGTACATGAGGCAGTTGTAACATTGCCTCAAAATGCCCAGATTCACCAGTTGGACTGGAGAGTACACCTGAAACTGCCCTTTGGACATGCCTGGTTAGGTACAGTGAACTGTTTTACTGGATGGCTGGTAATGTCGAATAGAGAGCCTTGTCCTTCTGTACAGTACAGGAGGGTCTAGTGCTAGGGTTTATAAGTGCTTGCTATAAGTTTTGAGCAAATGCCGGGCTGAGAAATGAAAGGCTTGAATGCTTACGTTGAAAGTTTGTCTAGTTCCAAGGTAAAAATTGAAGAGGAGACTTTGTGGAGCCGGGAATAGTTTTACCCTAGCTAACCAGTGCTAAATGTGGTATTTATAGCAGGGAAATGAAACAGAGAGAAATTAGCCCAAAATGGCCAATAAACTACTAATTTCTGGGCTGAAACTACTCCTCCAGGGACAGATAGGCTGCTCAAAGCTCCCCTCTCTCACAGGTGAACAGAGAAACTTCCTTCTATCCAAGTAAGGTATGGGCAAACACAGAGATTTGTAACGCAGCCCTGAATTCAGCACTAACCTGAAAACTGGACTATACTAGCTTAGAAAGGCGGGAAACAAGTATATATATATATATATATATATATATATATATATATATATATATATATATATATATATATATATATATATTGTTTTTTTTTTCAGAAAATAAAGCAGATACACTAAAAAAAAACAGTTTAAAAGCACAGAAAAATGATAATTATTGTTACATATCACAGATCAGAGTTGTAGTCAATGTCCCCAGTAATAAAGTAGGAAGAAACAGTCGGCCCCGAATACCAAAATGATATGGCTGGGTCAGGGTGGGCGCGCACTAGACGCAAGTCATGGTCAGTACTACTATCATGACGGACGCGATATCCTCAAACTATTGGGTAGAATCCAAAGCAGAGGTAAGGGAGGCTGGCATCATAAAGAAGCAGAGCAGGACAACACAACATGCAAAATAAAATAGGCAAACCAAAACCAGACTTAGAGTAGAGAGAGAGAGATAATGCTTAGAGAAAGTATCTTAAAATGCTGTTTGAAGTGGCAGTAGCCCCTAGTGGAATGAGGCCTACCCAGCTAAAATCCTTTAGTCCTGCTCAATAATAAACGAATTGCCGAGTCTTATATTCTTTGCCCCCTAAGAATTTTGCTTGAACAAAGGATGAAAAAAACAATGGTGGGTCACAATCATAGGAGAGCTGAATTGAGCAGCAATGAGAATCTTGGAAGAGAGACACAACTTTGTCCAAGATATTGAAGAGCCACACTCAAATTAGGCTCTGAAATCTCCAAATTCTTTGCTGCAGTCAAAATCCATAATCACATTTAAAACTTGTTGAGGAAGTTGAGACCTGCTGTCTTTCAAACAGAATATGCCCAGGCTGTTAGATGAGAGAGTGAAAGCTTGACATTGAGCAGACCCTTCCTTCTGAGACAACAGATGGAATCAAGGGTAAAGGCAAGGCCATGCCCTTACCTTTACCAGACTCCTCAGTAACCAGTACGGTGCTGCGCCAGGCCAATCTCTGGAGCTAAATCCTTGGCTTGTCTTGTCTGACCAGAGCATCCACTTTCCAAGTGTGTGATGAAACCCTCTTGTAAAAAAACTTGGCAGCTGGTGGTTGGTTCGGAGAGCGAACAAGATCTATGTCTGGAGTTCCCCAGACACTGTCAACTTTTGAAATACATGAAGATCCAGTTTCCACTCATCCAGATCCATGAGATTTGTCTAGTAACACATCTGCTACAAGTTCTGTGCTCCGGGCAGCCCCCCTGTGAAAGAGAGTTGGAAGAGCTGCGCCAGCAAGCTCAAAATTGCCCATGCCCAATAATCATGGCTTGCCTGCACAATTGTTGTTGATGTTTTGTTGTGCAGTTGAACACATTGTTTGGTGAAGTCCTGTGTTGCCTGGAAATGCCCTGGAAAAAGCCCTGGATCTTGAAAGCCATTAATGCAAACTGCTGCTTACTGGCAGGCTATCATGTCTTGTCTGGCGCTGCCTTCTTCATGTATCCATGGTCCACTTGTCACGTATCATCCCCTGTCGAGCGGCCATCTGTAGTCCGAGGCATCTGTGACTCTCGTCAAATCAGAGTCAAGGGATCTGTCAGGGAGATGTTCCAGCCCACTTTGAAAACAATTTTTGAAGGTAAAAAGAAGGTGCGGTGACAGTGTCCAAATCCTGGCAGTGCCATGTCCATATATTTACCATTTACATTTTGTTTGATGCTATTTGCAGTGTACTTGCACCTAGGGTGGCACCAAGAAGCCTTGATGAAGAACCACTAATGGAAATGCCATGCATTGGGAATGTCCAGATAGTGTTGAGGATAGATAAATCCAAAAATTGGTCTCACGTTTCCCCTTCTTTGGTACTAGGAACAGAATAATAAAATCCTAGGCCCCTTTGTGACAGGGACTGGCTGAATGGCCCCCTATTTGGAGTAACTGAGATCTTGTGATTGCTTGTCTTTTCTTTTTCCTTTGTGAGAGCGCCTGGCATGCCTTTGCCTTGAAAAATGGGCAAATAAAAAATGAAAAAACGTGGTGTGGTGAATGATGATATCATCTGTCTTGAGTAATGTAATTAAAATTCCCTTTGAACACATCAGACTGTAAAGGAGCATCCAAAATCTTTGTCTAACACATGCCAGCTACAGAACTAGTGGCAGCCACCCTCGAGGAGGCCTGTACAGCATCAAAACCACATTTGCAAGAATGCTTACCCACTTGTTCAGACACATGAACTAAATCCAGCAACTCTTTACACTCAATACCTTCCGTTAGCATCCCACCAATCAGAATAAGGAGGATACTCCTGCAAGTCTTCTCAGAAGAACTCAGAAGCCTCTGAACACTCAAAAAAACTCTCAAACTCTCAGGTTCACCTAGGGCCTTATCAGGGGGGGGAGAAGAACCTCTAATCAGAGTAAATAAATCTTCTGCCAATTTAAGCATATTTTCTTAGGCACAGAACCCTGAAGTGCACAAATACAGTAAAAGCAGATGAATAAAGTGTAATTTATATATATATATATATATATATATATATATATATATATATATATATATATATAAAACAATAGAAAACAAACAAACTGATTTAAACAAGTTACCCAATTAACCAGAAAAAAGCTGAAAACTGAGCCCTGTTCCAGCAGTCTTCAATCAGACAAGTTCTAACTGCCCACCCCTGCTTACTAGAATGCAGGGGAACCTTCTCCAAAAAAAGATGGCCTGGATCAGTGCCTTAAGTTATACAAACAAAGCTAGATTCAGCAGGCCTGAATCTGGTCTACGCTACAGCAACAAGGTGCACCATTTTCAGAAAGAAACAGTTCAAATAAGCAGTCACAATAAGCCTGTGACCAGAAATTCCCAGCTCAGAAGGGCAGAATCCAGCCTCTCCTCCCACAAGAGTGCAGACCACAAACATTCTTAATGTAGAATAACTGGCCTGAAGCCCAAGTGCTTAAGCCAGAACTAATACACTTTTAGAATAGCAGACACTGGGCCTTCAATCAGCAATTCCCAGCTTAGAAGGATGTAAGCTACCTGTCCTACCAATACGGTGCAGACCACAAAC
The DNA here is from genome assembly GCF_019279795.1 of Protopterus annectens. Lineage (NCBI taxonomy): Eukaryota > Metazoa > Chordata > Ceratodontiformes > Protopteridae > Protopterus > Protopterus annectens. The sequence continues at coordinate 626,686,347 of NC_056732.1, read as the reverse complement.
CTTTTTAATGTAAAACAGCCTGTATGAAGCCCAAGTGCTTAAACCAAAAGACTTAGAATAACAGTCACAATTCAATCAGGCTACAACCAAGCAGTAATAATTGCAGCAGAATAAATAAAATTGAGTACTTTTAAGAAAAGCAAAATAGACTAGGAGAAAACACAGCTACAGCAAAAGCAAATGAATAAAGTGCAAATGTTTTTATTTTTTTTTAAGTGCAACAAGAGAGGAAGGAAGAACCTAAGTGGGCTGGCCTTCTCAAATCTTCTCTCTTTATGAGCACTAGGCTCAGAAGGTCTTAAAGGTCAGGGCAGTTATCTGGTTTGGTTAGGATAGTATGGGTAATAGTGAGTTGGATGAATTGAACTAGATTTGGTAGCTCCATCTAGTTGAGTTTTTTTAGAGCTAGGCAGTGGTGGTCCCTATAGGGAATGTTGGCTGCAAATTTGGCTATTTTATTATAGCATTACTCAAGGAGACTTAGATCAGTCTTATGTAGGTTAGTGAAGATTTGTGAGAAGTAGAGGAGGGTGGAGAGAAGAAAAGACCTGGCAGTGGTTTGTCTGGAGGTGTTGGTGAGATAGAGTTTAGTAAGCCAGGGAACCTTGTTGGCTAGGCTTACACAGGCCCTTGGGTCAATAGCCTAATACCTACCTATGAACCTATAGAGTTGCCCTAATTTTAATTGACTTTTTATAGTCATTGCTATGTGTTTGTCAGGTTTTAGTTGATTGTCAATTATGATGCCATGGAGTTTGGTTTGTTCTACTGGTTGGATTGCAGTTTGGTTGGAGGAAAAGATGGTGAGTGGAAGGTTACTGTTAGTGGACCTGTTTTTGGAGAAGACCATGAGCTTTGTTTTATTTGGGTTGAGGATGAGTTTGTTTTCAGCCAGGTAGGTTTCTATGTCTAGTAGGGATTTTTGTGTTTTGTCCTGAAGTTCTAGAATGGTGGAAGCTTAGCAGATGAGGGTGGCATCATCTGCATACTACACAAAGGTGGCATGCTTAGTGGTGGAGCGGAGGTCATTAGTGAATATGGTGAAAAGAAGGGGTCCTAAAATGGAGCCTTGTGAAACTCCTACAGAGATAGGCTGAAGGGGTGAGCGGGTGTTGTTCCAGGTGCTTGTTGTCTGTTGGAGCGGTAACTGTGAAACCAGTAAAGGGGTGAAGAGTTTAAGTTGCATGAGTCAAGTTTGTTGAGGAGTTTTTGATGGCAGACAGTGTCAAATGCTTTTGACATGTCTAGAAAAACTGAGGAGACTAGGAGGCCTTTGTTTGTAAGGAGGTTTACTGTGCTGGTGAAGCTGATCAGGTCAGTAGTGGTGCTGTGTTTGGGTCTAAATCCATGCTGAGAGATGGATAATAGTGTTGTTAAAAAGTAGGTAACCAAGTAGTTGACGGTGGATGCATTTTTCCAGATGTTTTGCTAGGAGTGAAAGGAGAGTGATGGGGTGGCAGTTAGAGATCTCAGTGGATGGGCCTCCTTTGTGGAGTGGTATGATATGTGAGATTTCCCATATGGTAGGGACAGACATTTCTGTGATGGAGCGATTAATGAGAATGGAGATAGGACAGCAGATAGAAGGAGGAGATAGCTTTAAGATGGAAGATGAAGAAGGATTTTATAGATGCAAGGTTGATTATGGTTATAGTTTCCTTAATTATTTTGCTAGTTGGTGTTATAGATAGTATGGCATCCATGATGTTGCAAGTCTGCTCTTTCTGGAATTTCCTGATTGCTTGATGCTGACTGGAGATGATTATGTCTTCTTTCTTTGGAGGGGAATGTTATTTGGCTTACCCACATGGAGGCATGGAATTGTGCAACTTAAGTTGTTTCTCCCAAAAGTCTCTAATGGTTGAAGAAACAGGTATGTGGTAAAACAAACTACCTTAGCTTTTATATTATAACTGTTAGATAATGTTTTCCCTTATAATAGTGTAAAAAGAAAATTGTATGTTGTAACCACATGGCTGTTCTGGTAAGAAAAGTGAGACAGGGCATCAAAAGAACTTTTATAAGTATAAAGTACACATATTAACAACAATGTGAGTTTCCTTCATAGTTGCCAGTGGATGTTCTGTGATTTGTCAATTTATTCCACATTTTTGTTATGTTGTGTTCCACAGTTTGAAGACAGAAACTTGACTATGGCTGCAGTTTATTTATTTTTTCTTGTGTGTGGTATGGATGGCATGGTAATAATGTCAAGCCATACTAAACTGAATAAATCTCAGCTTAGTTTTTTAAAGAGATATTTCTAGTTTTAATTCTTTCAATCATTAAAGCTACAGCTGAATATAATTTCTTCTAAGACTGCTCATAGATGGCTATAATAACATTCAGAAAATCATGCATGCATGCATCACTTAAAATATGGCCTCCAAAAATACTTGGAATCAGTTATTGTGATCAGACATTCCTTTCCTTTGTCCTACCCCTCCCCCCCAAGACATTCATTTTTTTTTCTATTGGTGTTAGTACTGAAGAGAATAAATTAAGTAATAGGTGGTTTATGTTGTTGGAATTGCTTGATACAGTTTTCTCTTTGTTGATGTTGAGTTTTCCTTGGAGGGCTAATAAACTGTGACATCAAGTGGTTATTTATGTTTGTCATAACATTCCATTTCTTTTAATACATCAAAAACACAAAGTGCTTCATATTTTGTAATGGGACCTGCCATATTAACTTGCTCTTTCCAGAATCCATTCCAAACCTCTTTTTATACAAATCATGCTATATACAAGGAAACAGTTTTCTTTCTTTCTTTTTTATTGTTACTGTCAGGTAACTCACAATGATAGTAATGTGAGACATGGGTATCTTGTGCAGTGTCTGGAACATGACAATTTATTTTATTTTTTTACTTTTTTCCTGAATTACTCTGATTTGTATTCCTAACACTGCTGTTAGTTCTTAACAGTATTCACAAATCATTAACAAAATAAACTAATTGAACTGCAGACTTTTTAAAGCTGCCAATATACAGTCCTTCAAGTGCTGGCAGACTTTTTACATGTATCTACAGTGGGATGCTGTTTTTGTTGTTGTTGTTGTTTGTTGTTTTTTTTTGTCTTGAATGTTGGTGAAATGTACCTTATTTGCTTAAAAGTATTTTATAACATCTGTCATGTCATATCATCCCTATCCTTATAATGCAGAACATTACAAAACTGGTACACCTTGATGTTCTTGAATTTATGTTATGAAAGTCGTTCTATATTCTCCTACTTCTGTTGCATTGTTAGCTTTAGGTTTGTACCACTGTAGCATGGTAACACTTCATCCAAACCATAATCCTTGAGCATAACAGATTTTATTCTCTGTGTTATGCATATTGCTTGGATATGTAGAATATTTAAATACATTATTAGACTGTTGCATTTATTGTTTTTTCATATGGAAATTATAGAGAAATGGTCTTTCATGTTCAACAATGGATTGAGGGTGAATTATCACCATACATTCAATACTTATTTTTGGTCTTCAAATATCCTACATGCCCCACCAGGTAGCTAATGGGCATTCATTGTGCCTCCACAAGAAAGGAAACATGAAACTGCCACTGTCCTTTAATAAGTGTAACACTGTAATATTTTTAGAAGTTGAAGCTTATTCTTAAAGTTGCCTTACATTGCTGATTTCACAGTTTCAAATAGCAGGCTGTTCCCTTCAGATTGACACCTTTCTTGATAAAGAACTTATTAAATTATATTAAATGGGGAAGATCCTGTGTTCACTCCCCAGATAAGGCTTTTCCTTTAATATTCCAACAGTCAAATACAATGCTGTGTAGAGGCTTTTCTGCATGACAGTGGATGTGTGCTTGTGTGTGTGTGTGTGTGTGTGTGTGTGTGTGTGTGTGTGTGTGTGTGTGTGTGTGTGTGAGTGTGTGTGTGTGTGTGTTCTTTGATATTGAAATTGCCATGTTAAGGGGTTCCTAGCTAAAAGATGAAAGTGCTCTTAAGGAAAACTCAGTACTTAACTGTCATGTGAGGTTTTTTCTGCGCACGCACGCATGTGTGTGTGTGTGTGTGTGTGTGTGTGTGTGTGTGTGCGCACGCGCGCATGTAATTTGATTTTAGGATTACCATGGAAGGGGCTTCCCATCTGAAAGGACAAAGGGCTCTTAAGGGGAAATTCAGCATCTAACTGTCTATACTGTCCTTAGTACAGAGACAATAACAACCACCACAATGCAGATAGTCCTTAGTTCAATCTCCAGAGTCTATACAGTGGATACAAAAAGTTTACATGCCCCTGTTAAAATGCCAGGTTTTTGTGATATAAAAAAATGAGACCACAATAAATCATTTGAAAACTTTTCCTACCTTTAATGTGACCTACAACCTGTACAATTCAATTAAAAAACAAAACAAATCTGTTAAGGGAAAAAATATAAAAAATAAAAAATGTACAATATGCTGGTTGCATAAGTATGCACACCCTTAAACTACTACTTTGTTGTGTGTGCACACCCTTAATCTGATACTTTGTTGTGTGTGCACACCCTTAATCTAATACTTTGTTGTGTGTGCACACCCTTAATCTAATACTTTGTTGTGTGTGCACACCCTTAATCTACTACTTTGTTGTGTGTGCACACCCTTAATCTACTACTTTGTTGTGTGTGCACACCCTTAATCTAATACTTTGTTGAAGCACCTTTTGATTTCATTACAGCATTCAGTCTTCTTGGGTAGGAGTCTAACTGCATGGCACATCTTGACTTGGCAATATTTGCCCACTCTTCCTTGCAAAAGCACTCCAAATCCATCAGATTGTGAGGGCATCTCTTGTGCACAGCCCTCTTCAGGTCATCGCACAAATTTTCTATTGGATTTAGATCTGGGCTCTGGCTGGGCCATTCCAAACCTTTAATTTTCTTCTGGTGAAGCCATTCTTTTGTTGATTTGGATGTATGCTTGGGGTCATTGTCATGTTGAAAGGTGAAATTCCTCTTCATCTTCAGATTTCTAGCAGACACCTGAAGGTTTTGGGCCAAAGGTGACTGGTATTTGAAACTGTTCGGAATTCCCTCCACCTTGACTAAAGCCCCAGTTCCAGTTGAAGAAAAGCAACCCCAAAGCGTGATACTGCCACCACCATGCTTCACCGTGGGGATGGTGTTCTTTTGGTGATGTGAAGTGTTGTTTTTGCGCCAAACATACCTTTTGGAATTGTGGCCATAAAGTTCAACCTTGGTATCATCAGACTATAACACATTTTCTCACATGCTTTTTGGAGATTTGATATATTGTTTGCAAATTTTAGCTGGTTTTGGATGGTTTTCTGTGTAAGAAAAGGCTTCCGTTTTGCAACCCTACCCCATAGTCCAGACATGCAGAGAATACAGGAGATTGTTCTCACATGTAGTACACAACCAGCAATTGCCAAATTCCTGCAGCTCCTTCAGTGCTGCTGTAAGTCTCTTGGCAGCCTCCCTGACCAGTTTTCGTCTTGTCTTTTCATCAATTTTGGAAGGATGTCCAGTTCTTTGCAACATCACTGTTGTCCCATATTTTCTCCACTTTTTGATGACTGTCTTCACTGTGTTCCATGGTATATCTAATGCTGTGGAAATTTTTTGTACCCTTCTCCTGACTGATACCTTTCAACAATGAGATCCCTTTGATGCTTTGTAAGCTCTCTGCGAACCATGGCTTTTGCTGTAGCAGGCAACTGAGTAGATGTCAGGAAAATCCTACTAGGACAGCTGAACTTGATTTTGGGTTAATTGATGTCAGCTGTGTACCCAAAAAGATTGAATGCTGTAATTAAATCAAAAGGTGCTTCAACAAAGTATTAGTTTAAGGGTGTGTACACTTATGAAACCCGCATATTGTACATTCTTTTTTATATTTTTTCCCCTAACAGATTTGTTTGTTTTTCAATTGAATTGGACAGGCTATATGTCACATTAAAGGTGGGGAAAGTTTTGAAATGATTTATTGTGGTCTCATTTTTTTATATCACAAAAACGTAGCATTTTAACAGTGGTGTGTAAACTTTTTATATCCACTGTACAAGGGTTAATACATTCCTTTTATATTCCAGTCATCAAAATCAATGCCATTCAGAGGCTTTTCTTCATTTGTGTGTGCAATTTGATCATGCTGGGGGTTTCCTAGATTAAAAGAAAAAGAAAAAGTGTCCCTTATGGAATTCAGTAGCAGTATGTCCACAGACTCTTTGCTAGGACATAGGCAGTGACACATGCATGGAATACATGGTGGTCCTTAGTTCAATTTCCAGTTAAATGCCTGTTTAGAACTTTCCTTTCATATTCCAGTAGTGAACAACTATGTCACACAGAGGCTTTTGTGTGTGTGTGTGTGTGTGTGTGTGTGTGTGTGTGTGTGTGTGTGTGTGTGTGTGTGTGTGTGTGTGTGTGTGTGAAATTTGGTCTTGAAATCATGATGGTATAGATTTTGTAACTGAAACTCAATACATGACTGAATACATATTGCTAGCAAAGTCAAAGACAGTGACAGCCATATGGAATGCAGAAAGCCCTAGGTTTTGTTCCCAGACATGGGTTAATAATTTCATTTCCTAGTCCATCAGTCAAAAACATTGTCACACAGAGGGTTTTTGGCATTTGTATGCATGTGTGTAATTTCATCTTAGAATCACCACGCTAGATGTTTCCTAGCTGAAAGGAACAAAAATTAAGTATTTTAAGGAAACTTAGTACCTAATTGCACTGAGACTGTCTGTCAGCCCAGAAACAATGAAAACTCAGCAAAATGTAGGAGGTCCTGTGTTCAGTCCCCATATAATTGGCAATATTGTCCTTTCATATTCCAGTAGTTATTAACTTACCTCTGAGTCATTGTCCCCACCTTCCTTCAAACTATATCCCCCCATTTTAAACAAATCTTCATGTGAATGACACCGTGCTCTCAAACATTGTTCATTCTAATATGACACTTGTTAAAGCATTTATGTAAGTGAAGCAATTTTGTACCAAAAACAAAGTGCCAGCAATTCTGGGAATTTATTTGTAGGTGTGTATTTTTAAGAGGTCTAGAGACAGTGCTGTTCAGCTGAGGGGACACACCTACAGCATATAAAGGTTGCTTATGCCAGCCAATAGGCAAGGCTCTCTTTTTATTGTTTTTGATAGGGAAGGGAGTTTCTTTCACTTTCCCAACATGCGGACAGGACACCTTAAGTGCTGCTTGGATGAATTTAAAACACTGTTAGTGAGAATCATTGAGGAGGTAGCTGCACATCCACAGAAATGGTAGCTTCTTCACATTTTAGCTAGTTATTGCAAAGCTACAAAGCTCAAGTGGACAGGGTAGGGTCTTCTTTTAATTCCAACATCGTTATGCAGATTTCATTTTTATTTTCTCCAACAGGATGGATTATAGGCACCACTGTCTAGTTGTGGTTTGGAAGCCTTACCTGCAGGGCACAGAAATTAACTTGGTTCACACTGAATATAGCAGACTTTAAACAGCACTTGTTATTTCACTTTCTTCCTCACAGCAAAACAGTAAAAATCATCATCATCATCAACACCCTTTTCCTCATTTTTCTACATGAAGTCAGGGTACCGTGTCACCTGTCCCCATCTAATTTGAGTCTCTTTGACAGTCATGCTCGACAGTCACAGGTATTCTCTCACACACAATCCATCCATCCATCTCTTTTTACTGAATACCCTTCACTCCTGTCGCCATCTTTATGTCATTACAAATTCTTCTTCACCATATTGTCTTTTGCCTGCTTACACATGTACCAGGACACTCTCCTAATCTCTAGCTTCTTCTTAACTATCTGCTTCACTGCAGAAACTGGGTCAGCTGTGCTGCATCCTGATCAGAATCTGGACTGCTCATCTGCCATATTACTTTCCACTATTCTGCACATTCATTTACCAGTCACGCTCTCCAGAACTTTCATGCAGTGTGAGAGGAGTTTGATACTGCTATAATTCCCATAGTTGTGAATATCCCTTTTGCTCTTGTAAACTGTCACTAGAATGCTTCTGCTCCAGTCATGTGCGATACGTCTTTTTCTCCATACTGCTATGAGTACCCTTTGGAGACACATCTCTCCTGCTGTGACCTCATCCGAATCTGCTGCTTTCCTTGATCAGTGGAGTGTAGGAATTAATTAGTACAGCTTGGTTTGCTTTTTGTATATGAACAGATACAAAGATATTCATCCCTTTAAATTGTACCTGTTTTGAGGTACACTGCCTTGCTTTAATTCAGCAAACTGCAAGCATAGCTGGGACACTAAGGAAATTAATTTAAGTGAACATTATGTGAGCTTGCATCACCTTTACAGATTTATATCTCTATCATGAAAAAAGTATTACAAGTTAATTTTGCAGAAGTCTTGCTATACATTATGTAGTAGCTCTACAATATTGTTATTACCTATATGGTGACTGTTAGTCAGTTAGGAGCTTCAGAAGAAATTTGCTCATATTCATTACTATGCAATTACTTAAAATGGATTGGTGCGCATACTCCAGCTAAATCATTATTCCTTTAACATCATTTATACACACAAAATGCTATTCAACCTAGAAATATGGAGCCAGAACTAAGATATGATTTAAGCGCATCCATTTAATGGCAAACTGTCATCATCCTATAGGTGAAGCAAAGAAAACTACAATGTGATTTAACAGTGCGAATGGAATGTATGACCATTTACCTTCTACAATATTTCTAGCAGATGCCAGCATCAAGCCCATGCCCAGATCTGCTGTAGCATTCATAACCTGAAGGGGGGTATTGGCGACCTTAACTCCAAAACTGTAGATCATTGGCAAGTCAAGATGGTCCAGCCCTGCTCCAGCGGTTAACACAATCTTCAGATTAGGCATACTCTGGAGGAAACTATAGTCAGGGCTGTTTACAAATGTCCACATCATATAGGCTTGAATCTTCTGGGAATAAGCATCTTTATTTTTTAAAAACTCATCATACCCGATGACCTCAAAGTGCTGTGCAACAATTTCAATAAGCTCTTTGGGAAGTCCACAGACATCACCTTTCTCAGCATTGAGCAAGACGCATGGCTTCTTCATGATCTGTTATGCAAAAGAAGAACAAAATGCAGCAGTTAATACAAAGTCTTTCTCCTAAAACATACAAGAAAAGGTTTGACTAGATAAGTATCCACAAAAAATGCATTTGTACCGCACAGTCAGTATTAAGTGATAGGCAACAAGTGATTGCCTGTGTTTGTATTTAATTATATTCTTTTATCATTCATTGGCTACACACAATAATTATACTTGCAGACAGAAAAATTATTTAATGATAGCCACACAGTATATGTTGACAGTTCTTCCTGTGACCCATAACCTTTTAGTATGATGGTTAAAAAACATGGACTCACATAGGCAGTACTCATTAGGATGTGCCCCATTTGACTGCTTTGCCGTTTTAGTGACTGTTAAAGACCTGACAGGACTTTGGTCACCTAAAGGAAAAAGAGCCCACCCAAAACTGCCAAAGTCCTATAGACAGTGGAAACAATGTTTGCAAGGGGTAGACTTGATACATTAATTACCTCTTTCTACAGTCAAACAGATATAATGTAATAGTGTAATTCATGAACAATGGCTTCTGAAGTCTTTCAGCTGTCCACAGAAGAAACATCTGGCAATGGTTTGAGAGGGTTCATAAGAATGCTGCCTGGCTCAAAGCACATCTGCAACCAACATCTAGTACTGATTGACTGCATCTGCTCAACTAATGAACTGATGGACAGGAACAGCACAAGCCACGTAACTGTGACCTTAAAAATGACAGAACTTAAAGACAGACTGTCATGGACTGTTAGAATGAAGTTATTGGTATCACAGGCATTTTAACAGTGACATCCACAGACCTATCATATATCCCTATCATAGGTTTATAGGTTCATAGGTTGGTACTAGGCTCTCGGCCCTAGGTACAAACCTAGCCATAAGAATTCCCTGGCTATTTCTTCCCACAGTATTTACTTCCCTGGACCCCTGTCTAGCAGGGTGACTGACATGATCCCTGTGGTGAATTTCCTATCTCCCATCCAATCATCAAGGTTCCTTTTGAAGAGGGCCAAAGAGGCACTCTGCTTGACATGTATGGGCAGTCTATTCCAGAGTCTGGGGAGTCTCTGGGTCAGGAACCTATCCCTCCAGTATGTTTTGTTCATTGTGATGACTAGGTTTAGATCCCTGGAGTGTGTGTCTCTGAGGGATTGGGATTTCTTTAAGTGTAGCATGTCCAGCAGCTCTGGGTTTGACATGGCCTTGTATGTTAAGCAGAGATCGCCTCTGAGTAGATGATATGCGACAGAGTATAGGTGGAGTTTTTTTAGATGGTCAGCATAGGGAATCTGCTTTAGGCCTGTGATTCTTTTAGTGAAGTATTTCTGCGGGCTTTCCAGTTGTTGCAGATGTCTTGAAAGGTACATACCAAACAGGGTGTTGTATTCTATAATGGGTCTAATGAGGGATGAGTACAGTGGGACAATGACCTCCTTTTTTCTGGATGAAAAGTACTTAGTGATGAGGTGTGCCACATAGAAGAATTTCCTGACTGTGCTGGCGATGTGGTTATTGAAGGTGAGACCACTATCCACCTGTGTCCCTAAGTCTCTTTTCACACTTTCGGTGTTTAGTGTACTGCCACCTATGTGGTAATTCATGGGTACATGTTTTTTCCCAAAGGGGATAACTATACATTTCTTGGCACTGAGCTTGAGCCTATGGCTCTGGCACCAAGCATCTGTTCCTGTAAGGTCCTTTTGTAGAATATCCACATCATTTAGGGATTCAATAATGGCTCCCAGTTTGCAGTCATCTGCGAACTTTGTTAGCCAGAGTCCCTTAGTGTTGGCATGTACTTCAGAGAAGTAGATGCCAAACAAGAGCGGTCCCAGGACTGAACCATGAGGTACTCCACTTGTCACTTGTCTGGAGCTGGATTTAGAGTCGGCTACTTTTACAGTGTGGGTTCTGTCTGTAAGCCAGTTGGCAACCAATTGAGTGATGTAGGGATTAATGCACAACTTAGTAAGTTTATCTATAATTCCAGAATAGGGGATGGTGTCGAAGGCCTTGGTGAGATCCAGATAGGCTGTGTGGACCACCTTACCCTTGTCCACAGCTCTGTAGACTGATTCAAAGAAGTCAGTCAGGTTCAGGAGACAAGATCGGCCCTTCACAAACCCAGACTATGTGGGGTCCAGTGTTTGAAGGTTGCCACTGTCTTTGTTTATAAGTTCCATGATAATACGTTCCATGGCCTTGCAGATCAGGCTCATCAGACTGATGGGGCAGTAGTTCTTGGGATCCAAGGTGGATTCCCCCTTGTGGAGTGGGATAACTGTAGCTGTGCGACACTCAGTGGGCACAAAGCCTGAGGTGAGGCTATGATTAAACATGACACTTAGGTGAGGTGCCACTGCGGTGGTGGTGCTGCAGTAGCATTGTCACCTCACAGTAAGACGTTGTCCTGTTCAGTTCTCAGCTAGAGCGTTTTCTGTGTGGAGACATGCGTGAATGGGCATACCTTCGTTGAAGGTTGTGTGTCAGAGCTGGCAACTCGGCACGTAAAAATCTACTGCCAATCATTAGCGGACGGGAGTTCCGCTGTGGCGACCCCTAACCGGGAAAAGCCAAAAGACACAACAACAACAACAACTTAGGTGAGGTGCCAGTTTATTTTGTAGTTCATGTAGTACACAGTCTGGTCCCATGGATGCTGTATTCTTAGCTTTGGAGAGTGCATTTTTTACTTCTGTGGCCATTATTACCGGAATTTGGCAATCTTTCGATATTGAGATGGGCCTTTTAGGAGGTGAGAGGGGGGTGACATTTGCACTGAATCGATCTGCCAGGATATTGGCAATATCCTTGGGATCAGTATACTTAATGCCATTCTGTTGTTGAGCAGATCTGAGCATTGCCATTTAGATTCTTGACATAGCAATAGAATGCCTTGTGGTTGCCTTTGGAATCTTTGACAATTTTATTTTGTAACTAGCTTTGGAGGATTTTATGAGGAATCTCAGCTTCTTACTGAGGCTGGTAAGGGAGGTTTTTGCATCCTGGGATTTTCCTCTTTTCTGCAACAGTTTCTTCCTTTTGTTGTAAAGTTTGTTTATGGCAGGGAACCACCAGATTGGCTTCCTTTTTTTGGAGGAGAGCGTCTTGGTTCTATTGGGGGTGGCAAGATTCATGCATGGGTGAATGTGCTCGTACAGTGCCTTAGTGTAGGATTCAGCAGTCAAACTTTCAGTTCCTGTCTGCATGGATGTCATGAAGTCTGTTACTTCTGACTTGAGTAGCATGAAGTTGGCTTTGGAAAAGTTTTTTACGGAGGTAGGGGTGGGGGTGAAGGTGGGATGTGGATGCCAAGGGTGATTAGCTTATGGTCAGACCTGATCAACAAGGGGGTGACCATAGATGTGGAGCATCAGTTTCCCATGTTGGTAATGACCAAGTCTAGGATATTGGAGCCCCTGGTGGGACTAAGGATTAGTTGATCCAGGGCGTTGGAATTTATAAATTCCAAGAACTGTTGTGCAAAAGTGTTGGTACATGAGTAGTTTTCCCAGTTAATGGCAGGGTAGTTGAAATCACCCAGTATTAGGGTGTTTGGTTGTATCTTAATATTTTCCAGTATGTTTAGAAAGGTGTAGTGAGAATCTTGGGGCGTGGTGGGGGATCTGTAGCAAGCTACAATTTGGATTGCAGTCTTACCTAGTGTTAGTTGCATCTGGAGAATTTCAGATGCATTGTGTTGGGAAACTAGCCTGGTGTTGTGAATATCCTTGGTGAATATGGACACTCCTCCACCTTTAATGTTTCGGTCCTGGTTTGGTGGCCAAAAGGTGTGGTAAGAGTTCTAGCCTGGTATTGCAGGGTTGCTCTCTGGAGCCTTGAACCATGTCTCAGTTACTGCACAGATATCGATGTTCTCCATTTTTAGGAGTGCCTCGAGAGAGTGCATTTTGAGGTTTAGACTTCTAGCATTGAGAAGCATTACCTTCAGATTTTGGATGCTTGTACCTGTTATGGTGGTGGTTTTGTCCTTTGAAGTTTGCCTAAAAAAGGCACTATAGGGGTGGCAAGAGCCTTAGTTTGTTTGTAACCTGAATCCCAGGGGTGACAGGTGCAGACCATCCTGGCGACAGGTGCAGACCATCTCTTGCAAAGCATCGTGGTCTTTCGATCATGTCGTCCCAGGCAGACAGATATTGGATCCCCTTTGAATGACACCAGAAGCTTAGCCAATTGTTGAAGTCAGTCATTTTGTCCTTATACTGTGGTGTCATTCTGGGTGAAGGCAGGATGTTACTCAGGGCTAGGGTCATACCTACCTGGGCCACATGATCCGAGAGCTCTTCCATGTCTCTTTTCATGTAATCCAGGGAGGTGCAGCTCATGTCATTAACTCCAACATGGACAATGACAGAGTCATATTTGTACTTGTTGTGGAGTGACTTGAGTGCATGCGTTATGTGGCAGATCCTGGTACCCAACAGGCAGCTGACTGTAATTTTCTCCTTGTTCAGCCTGGTGAGTGGGACATCAGTGTGCCCGACTATAGAGTTAGTTATGACTAAAGGGCACGTTGTCTTGCCTTAGGGGGGGTTGTTGTTGGATGGCACACTGGTGTTGTGAGCTGTGACACTTTGGTTGTGATTGGTGTTTGTTTGCGTTTCAGCTTCGGAGGTCCTTGTTGCTTGGGCAGGGTAATGTTAAGGGCCTCCCTGTGTTGCTATGTGTGGGTGTTGGTGGTTTGGGTTTAGAAGGGCTATGTGTTGCTTGAAGTGTAGTGTGGGTGTTAACCTTCTCCTCTTGACTGTCTAGCACAATCTTGGGTGAAGACAGCTTTGCTTCCAGTTTGGCTATGTAAGTGCATCTCTTGCAGGTTGTAGTGTTGGGTGGTAGGAGGAGGGGGTTGTCTGTATACATGAGGTAATTGTTGCATTGCCCCAGTATGCCCAGAATCACCAGGTTGACAGGAGAAATCACCGGAAGCTGGCCCTTGAACATGCCTGGTTTGGTGCTTTTTTTTTTTTTTTTATAAAGTACAAGAGCTGTTTCCCTTACCTTAGCAAGGTACTTTGCAATTATAGGCTGTTTAGTGCCTACGATTAATTTCTCCTTATTAACAAGGAGAGTTGAGTGCTTGTATCAGTTTAAGACTTCCTAGTGCTTTCCAGCAGGTTTTAAAGCAAGTGCTAGTCACAGAGATGCTTAAAGGTAAGGTGAAAAAAAATGGTTTATCCTAAACACTGCAGTGTGCACTAGAGGAGTTAGATGCGAAAGTAGGTAACTTAAATTTTACCTGTCTACAAAATTAAGTTTTAGTGGAGAGTCACTATTTTTAAAACAGCAAGATAGATTGAAAGGGGTGGTCACGTTTGTATTATGGTACTATGGAATACAGTAGGATGGCCAATACATTTAAATAGTTTAAGGGGAGTGATTTCACAAAATGATAATTTTGTGCTTGCTCACACAAGCCAGTAAAAACAGAGAGAAAATGAGATATATGGTCAAATTAAGATAAGGGGAAGGCAACTAGAAAGACAGTGGTGTTTAAGAACACCACAGTAATGGGTGGGAGAGTGGGGAAAAAATCTGCCTGACTCACAAGATACAGAGCTGTGGTCTTTTCAAGTTTTAATATGTAGTTAGAAGCAGAATACAAGTAAAACACAAGGTAAATAAAACAAATCACAGTATTCAAAATAGAAAAAGGCAATAAAGCTATACAACAAATAAAAAGCAAACTAACCTTTCCCTCACAGCAAAGTGTAGCAGAGTCTGGGTGAGCCTTTCTAGTAAAGCTCTGAAATGTTTTATTTTACCCCTTAAATAGAAAGTTTAGTTCCTAGCTCCACCCAGTTCACAGATGATTAACCTTAACTGACCTGTTCTATTCTTAGATATCAGCCTTTTGTGACAGATAGAATTAAATGACTTGCTTAAATCAAAACAAGCCAAAGCTACTGGGTTGCTACATCAACGTCAGTCATGAGCTACTTCATAATATTGGGCTAGAAAAGCTTCTTGTTCACATACCTCTTCTTTATGAGTTTTTACATCACCTTCCAAATAAATGTTCTCAAGTTCACTGGGCTGGACCTGAAAATTATTTCCTTCATCATCTTTATGTACACTGAAACTTGAATACATGTTTGTAGCACTCCCATTTCTTTACCTACAGGTATTATGTAAATCCAAAATAGTATGCTTGTCTTTGTGATTCCTCATAGCTGCCAAGGTGGCATTCTATCCATTCCTTGGCTATTACTCCTACCCCCTATTATCTAGCTCCCATCCTACCTGACCACTTGAAAAAAAACAACCTTCTTACAAATTTCTGTCTGGCGGCACGAACATATCATATGCTGAAAACTTTACTGGTTGTTGTGGGGTAAAAACAGAGGCAAAATGACCACTGAGCACTTCTGACTGCCTATGTGCAACTACATCATTGATACCAGCTACATGTTCGTAGGATGATGTCATCACTGTTGCTCGGCATCTTATTCCTCTTACTGAAACGAGTGAAGAAGAAGACCTGTTTTCTCTCAAGTTTCCTATACCACTTTCTGCTTCATTTTCTGTTCTGCTTGTTTCACCACCATTTTACATTCATCTTTACATCTTTGTATAGTTCTTCCTCTGCCCACTTCCGATTATGTTCTGTAAGAGTTTTTTTTACCTCTCTCTCTTCTTTTCTTTCTCTGTCTCTTTCTGTTTCCTACCAACTTCTATATTCTGTCAGCCATAGCTTCCTTTCTTCGTCCTGGCAGACACAGTGAAAGAATCCAAAGACATACTACATTTCAATGTCTCTTCTCTCCCAGTCATTTCACTTACCTTTTTGTACATTCCTGCTCACTACTAGTAGTGTTTCCACCTACTTGGTATAGTTTATAGGTTCATAGGTTCATAGGTAGGTACTATGCTATCTGCCCAAGGGCATTTATAAGCCTAGCCAGAATGTGTTGTTTTTTGCCTCCCTTTTAAATTAGTTTCCTGAGCCTCTGTCCAGCAGGGCCATTGAAGTGATCCCGGGGGTAAAGTTATGATTTCCCATCCATTCGTCAAGATATCTCTTGAAGAGAGTCAGTGAGGGGCTTTGACTAACATAGATTGGGATTCTATTCTAGAGTGAGGGAAGTCTCTGGGACAGGAATATATCCCTCCAGCATGTCCTGTTTATTGTTGTGCTGAGTTTTAAATCCCTGAAAGCGTGTGACTCTAAGGGATTTGGTTTTCTTGAGGTGCAGCATGTCCATTAATTCCAGGTTGGACATGGCCTTGTACGTCAGGCAGAGGTCACCTCTGAGTAGGCAGTAAGCAACCGAGTAGAGCTGGAGTTTCCTTAGTCGAGCTGCATAGGGCATCTGTTTGAGGCCCACGATCCTCTTGGTGAGGTACTTCTGTGGTCTTTCCAGCTGTTGCTGGTGTCAAGTAAGGTACATTCCAGATGGGGCATTGTACTCTATTATGGGCCTGATGAGTGATGAGTAGAGAGGCACAATGACCTTTCTTGATCTAGATGTGAACCCTTTCATGATTTGGTGGGCTACATAGAAGGATTTTCTAACCACTTTGGCAATGTGATTATCAAAGGAGAGGTTGCTATCTACTTGGGTCCCCAGATCCCTAATCACATCTTCCGTACTTAGTGGATTACTACCTATGTGATAATTCGTGGGCACTTTATTTTTCCTAAGGGGGATGACTATGCTCTTTTTGGCATTTAGCTTGAGTCCATGGTTCTGACACCAGGTGTTCGTCTCTGTAAGACCCTTCTGGAGGATGTCTGTGTCACCCGGAGAGTCGACTATGGCCCCCAGTTTGCAGTCATCTGCGAACCTGGTCAGCCATAGTCCTCCTGTGCTTGCCTGTACCTCAGAGAAGTATATACCAAAAAGGAGGGTTCACAGGACTGAGCCCTGTGGGACGACACTTGTAACTGGTTTAGAGTCGGACATGGCACCCGCAACTCTGACCATGTGAGTTCTATCCATAAGCCAGTTGGCATCCCATCTCGTGACATAGGGGTTGATGTTCAAGCTGGTAAGCTTATCTATAATGCCAGAGTGGGGAATGGTGTTGAAGGCCTTAGCAAGGTCCAGGTAGGCTGTGTGGACTACCTTTCCCATCATCTATAGCCTTGGTAACTGTTTCAAAAAAGTCAACTAGGTTTAGGAGGCAGGATCTGCCTTTAACAAAGCTGAATTTGGTAGTGTCCAGTGTTTGGTGGTTCCCAATGTCTCTGTTAATGAGTTCCATGATGATGCACTCTGTAGCTTTGCAGACCAGGCTAGTCAGGCTTATAGGGTGATAGTTCCCAGGATCTGCTATGGCAACACCTTTGTGGAGCGGGATCACTGTTGCTGTATGCCATTCTTTGGGTACATAGCCTGTGGTAATGCTGAGTTTGAACAGTGAATTTAGGTGAGGGTTTAGTTCATTTTAGAGCTCGTGTAAGACGCAACCTGGGATACCATCCGGTCCCATTGATGCTGTGTTTTTGGCTTTGGAGAGGGCTGTTTTCACCTGTGTGTCTGTGATGTCTGGGGCTCTACATTCTTCTGGGATGGACACTGTCCCTTTTGGGGGTGAGGGGGAGGTAAAGTTTGCACTGAACCTGTCAGCCAGGATGTTGGCAATGTCAGTTGGTTCAGTGTATTTTTTGCCATTTTGCACTAGCTCGGAGCAGATCTGAGAGTTGCCACCTAGATTTGTGACATAGCTAAAGAAGGCTTTGTGATTATCTTTAGAGTCTTTTGGCAATTTTTCTTTCGAAACTGGCCTTAGATGATTTAATGAGGGATCGTAGTTTCTTGCTAATACTGATCAGGGATGCCTTTCCTTTTTGGGATTTTGCTCTTTCATGTAATAGTTTCCTCCTTCTGTTGTATAGCTTATTTATGGCCAGGGACCACCAGACTGGTTTCCTCTTTTTGGAGTATTTGACATAGCAACCACAGTGCAAGCTGCATTCCTGTACTCCCTGGGTGATAGCTGCATTTCTGCCTTTCCAAACCTAATCAATGAAATTCTCCTTTCCCAAGCCTCTTTCTTTTGAGTTGTCCCCCCACCAGGCCCACCTAGGTTCTTGTGCACTGTTAAACTTTCACTCTGGCCCACCTGATCTGGTTATGCATTAATATTCTTAAGTCATAGTCTTCTCCACCAGCAATCACGAATTTGCAACATACATGAATTTTGCATTGTCTGCATCTTAGATTATTAATAACCAAAAATGTAGCTAATTCAGGACTAGATATGCCACATTAAAACAATTACAAAAAAGGTAGCAACCGACACTCTGTAAACTGTAAAATCAATTTATTAAAGTGTAAAGTAAATTTATTATAACAATGAGAATATGCTAGATTTTTTCCACACAACTAAGGCTGGAAATTAATAGCAAAAGAAAAAACACAAATCGTTAAGCGGAAAACTTTATACACAGCAAAGCTTTCAGGCAAAACCCTTCTTCAGTACTGAACACAAAACATTAAAAAGCAACATGCTTTAAATAGGAGCATACCCGGTCACATGACAGCAGCCAACATCATATGACCGAAAAAACGAAAACAAATTAATACAACAATAAGAATATTTAAAAGTTTAAAATACAAATAACATAAAGTATGCACACTTCTAACTGTACAATTTAATTTGTTGTAACTTCATTAAAATAGGTTTAAGACTAACAGCAGAGTTCAACCCTGGTGTACAATCAGATGCCAATCTAAGTATCCATTCATACTCTTTTATTTCTAAAACATTATTAGTGTCCCCACCCCTCCCAGAAGGAACAACCATATCTATAACTCTAAACTTAAAATAATGTTCATTCCCATACAACCTAATATGTTTAAAAAGGGCATTATTCTCATTTTCTCTTCTAATCTCGGATTTATGTTCAATTATCCGGTCCTTCAATGTTCGTGTAGTCTTCCCTACATAAAATGAAGGACATGCCACACATGTGGCCAAATAAACAACATTAATACTACCACAATTTGCCGCAGATTTGAAGACATAGCCCTTATTCGTGATGGGATGAACAAAAGTATGATTAGGAGAATTAACAAGATCCACGCAATAAGAACATTTCAGACATTTAAATGTACCAGAGCAGGTAAAAACATAATTATTCATACCTAATCTAGAGTCAAGATCCTTATAACATATCCGACTCTTAATACTTCTCATATTTCTATATGAGAAGTACGGCTTATTACCCAAAATTCTATTGATATCTGGAGAAGCCATCAACACTGGCCAATACTTCTCTATAATATATTTAACTGAATATGTCCTATTATTAAAAGTCATAACATATCTAATTTTGTCCATCCTATGGACATTACTACTTAAACCAGAATAAGGAGAGCCAATTAAAGAATTGACCTTAAACAAAGGTTTATATATAGTTTCCCTATTGAGCACTACATAATCTTTCAATCCTATCAACATATCCCGATCATAGCCACTCAATAAAAATTCATTAAACATTTCTTCCAATTGTACAAGAAACGATGAATCAGCTGTATTTAATCTACTTACCCTAGCAAACTGAGCCTTAACTATACCTTTAAAAACATGTGGAGCATGCATGCTGTCACGATGTATATATCTACTTGTATGCACATTTTTCTTATAGATAGTAGTTTGTATTGCACCCTCATGCAAAATAATTCTGACATCAAGGAACAATGCCTCATGGTCTGAAATTGTTTCCTTAAATATCAAGAAACTAGTAGTTGTGTTAAGATATGACACAAATTCTTTTAAGTCATATTGTGAACCCTTCCAGATCATAAAGCAATCATCGACAAATCTTTGATAAAAGCAGATATTATCATTCAAAAATTTATCACCATTATGTATAAACTGTGTTTCCCACTGATGCAAAACTAAATTTGCATATGTATTAGCAACCGGTGTGCCCATAGCAACACCGGTTAGCTGTAGGTATAGTTGTTGATCAAACATAAACACATTATTGCTCAAAACCAAATCCAACAACAAACATATATTTTGAACATAGCCAATAGACAAAGAGCCCTTTGCTGTCAAAAATTCTCTAATAGAATCCCATGAGCATTAGGTATAACTGTAAAAAGGGACGCTATGTCCATAGTCACAAGCAAATATTTACCTAGATCAATCTTAGTGACCTGTAAACTGTTATACCAGTCAGACAATTTACCCAAGAAATCACCAGTATCTTTCAAAATATTACCACATTCTAATAAAAATGGATGTAGTTGTTTCTGTAAATAGACCGATATCGGTTCAGTTATCCATCCATTTCCCAAAACTATGAGTCTAATGGGTGGATCTCTTATACATTTATGGATTTTTGGTAAGCCATAGAGCTGGGGGATAGTAGGACATGGTACCATAACAAAATGAAATAAATATAAATCTATCTCACCATTAACCTGCAATTTATAAATATACATATTAACATCACTAATATGCTTTTTAACATCATTATATGAAATATGCTTAAAGGCAGTAACATCATTAAGAAAATAAACAACAGATGATTTATATTTATCACAGTCCATAATGACAATAGCACCCCCCCCTTGTCCGCTTGTTTAATCACTATAGTTTTGTTAGACTGTAGATTCTTCAACGCAGAATATTCATCATATGTTAGATTGTAATGTTTCTTCTTAATGTCCGCACCATACAGTTTTCTCAATTCAATTTCACACAAATCATGAAAGGCCGTTGTTACTGGCAAATTAATCAGTATAAAGGTACTGCGTCTCTTACAGATAAATGACGATGGCATCAAAGCATTCGATTTAAACAAAACCTTGAGATTTACATTTCTAATAAATTGTTTTAAGTCCGTCAAAGCAGACACTAGATCATCATTTGCCACAGGTATAAAACTCAGGCCTTTACTCAATAAAGAAACACATGATTCATCCAACATAATTTTAGAGAGATTCAAGATACCTTTACTTATCTGCGGCTGATCTTCCCCTGCCCTGCAGGGCTGTCATTCTTGCATTTGACAGAACCAGTTGTTTGTCTTCTTAAAGACTTGTCCCTCAATATTACACTATCCTGCACTTTTTTCTCTTGATCTAACTGAAAGCGTCTTTGGGAAAAATTCAAAACCGACTGTTGACTCTTCTTTACAGGCACTTTACTACTCTCAGATTGTTCTCGCGTTGCATCCCCATTAGTCGCAGGCACCACATCACTCACATTGGAACCCTTCTCAATAGATGGTGATGTCAACAAAAGAGGCGTAGTTACAGATGCTTGGTCTGACAATACAATAGGTGTAGCAGAATTTGAAACAGAATGACCAGCTCGAGCTTCAGGAAATTCATCTAAAGCATTAATAGATGTAGAGAGGCAGCACATATCTTTAGAAGAAACCATTTTAACAGAAATATTCTTATTATTATCATTTTTAGGCCAAGAGAATATATGCCCTTTTTGAAAATCGGCAGTATCTCTTAGAAGTTTCCGTTTCTTAACTGCCTCAAGACGATCATCCAGATCATGTAGCCTATCCAACATCTGTTGATACATAGCCAGCATATTAGAAAAACGGCATAGTCATAAGTTCATTTTCCATTTGGATAATTTCATCTTTTAAATCCATCTCATTTTTAGAGAAGAAGTCATTCATTAATGTCATATAATCAAGGCTTAACTTGATATTTAGCTGTTGCCAACGTTTTAGAAGATCCAGATAGGCATTACCATATGAGGGCATTTTAAGAATTCTTAGCCCCCGCGGTACAATGCCCATATCCAGATATGCAGAAAAACTAAACCGTTGCCATTGTAGGCGCTTATAAGTGCCAACCTTTCTTTCAAGTAATTCCAACTTCTTAACAAACATTACAGTACCTTCAGGTCGAGGGTTATCAATATTACCAGTCTCCACAGAAGTAGTAGACACAAAACTCAATAAGGGATTAACCTCCTTGGTCAAAAGAGATTTCAAAAACCGAGTTGTTTCCATGGCTGCAAACAGGCTCTCCACCAAAATGCCAACGAACCAGCAAAACATATAACTGTCCATACAACTAAGGCTGGAAATTAATAGCAAAAAAAAAAAAAACACAAATCGTTAAGCAAAAAACTTTATACACAGCAAAGCTTTCGGGCAAAACCCTTCTTCAATACTGAACACAAAACATTAAAAACGTTAAATTAAACATTTCTCTATGTATGAATGGATACTTAGATTGGCGGCTGATTGTACACCAGGGTTGAACTCTGCTGTTAGTCTTAAACCTATTTTAATGAAGTTACAACAAATTAAATTGTACAGTTAGAAGTGTGCATACTTTATGTTATTTGTATTTTAAACTTTAAAATATTCTTATTGTTGTATTAATTTGTTTTCGTTTTTTCGGTCATATGATGTTGGCTGCTGTCATGTGACTGGGTATGCTCCTATTTAAAGCATGTTGCTTTTTAATGTTTTGTGTTCAGTATTGAAGAAGGGTTTTGCCCGAAAGCTTTGCTGTGTATAATATGCTAGATTTTACCTGATAAGTTTCTTCAGGTAATAAAACAAACAAAAAAATGAAAAAATACTGTTGTTCATTTTGTAATGCTGTATTACAGTACCCTGAAATACTTAAAGTATCTTAAAGCATTTTTTTTATTGTGGGTGTTCTATATTAGTCCTGTTGATAATATTCCAATGAATGTATATAATTTTTACTACATAATGTATGCTACTAAGAGCTGTATGTTTCTTCTCAATTGATATATGTTATATGGAGCTATTTACTATGTGCTGCCAGCTTTGCTTTATTATGTTGTATTAGTTTTTGTTTCTCTACTATGTATGTAAACTGGAGCTTTCCTCCCCAGACCTCCGCTGAGAATGGACCTGTGTCCAGTCAGACTTTCCTGGTAAACAAATGTAAAATAAATAAAATAAAATCTGTTTTTGATGTTTGATATACGAAAAATTGTTCATTTAACCTCAGATATTAATAATCTCTCAGTCCATCTCCTCATGTGGATCCTGTGAAAACGTAGCATTTTTGTTGGGTGCATCACCCCCCTATAGTGTGGGCTTCATGACTATGGTAGTGGGGTGCTCCATATCCTTCTTAATTTTAATCTTGTCATTAGAGAGGGAGCAATGCATAATCCAGTACAGAGGTGTAAGATATCTCACACACTTATGGTTATTTTTCAACCTTAATAAAAGAATGTTGATGATGATACTGATAAGAGGAGAAAGTAACAGCTGTGGAAATGCTTTTTACTTGTTACTCTGGCCAGAGAACATTTGTGATAGAAGAACATTTTCCAAAAATGTTTAGCCTCCAGTGCAGTAGTTGCATTGTTAACTTTCAGGCAGAATGAATCCTGACTTCATCTATACATGCTTCTCCTTGTGTATGACAATCGTTAACAGTTCTTTTCCACAGACAATTTGTAATACCCCCTTCATCACAGTTTACTCTAAGGTTTCTGAATATTTATGTGGTGTAACTATTTTGTTTTCCTTTTTCACGGCTGCCTCACCTTAGAATTTTCTTTGCTCACTGATTATAGTTCTTAACCTGGCCAGCAGGCCTGTAAACTGCTTTACCACAATTTTAAAGGGAGTGATTTCTTCCTCTTCTAACAGTGTTTGCCATAAAGCAGTTCAAATTATGAGAATCCAGATGAGGTTTGGGGTACTTCCCTTACAACAAAGATAAGACTGGAAGTTGTTGTTGTGTCTTTCGGCTTTTCCCGGTTAGGGGTCGCCACAGCAGAACTCCAGTCCGCTAATGATTGGCAGCTGATTTTTATGTGCCGAGTTGCCAGCCCTGACCCACAACCTTCAATGCATGTCTCCACGCAGAAGACGCTCGAGCTGAGAGTCAAACCGCACAGCATCTTACTGTGAGGCGACAATGCTACCGCATCACCACCACCGCGGATAAAGATAAGACTGGAAGTAGTTGGTCCCAATTTGTTTAATACACTCTATAGCCTTTAATAACATAGACTTTAAAGTTTTGTCAAAACACTCAGCTGGCCCATCTGTTTGATGGTGGCACACAAATGTCTTTATAGCTATTTCACTTTATAAACTGACAAAGTTCATGCACTATTCTGGACATGAATTAGTTGTCTTGGTCAGTAAAAGTTTATTGGAGAATTCCTATTTCTGAAAAGAGCAGCACTATTTTTTTGCTACAAACTTTGCCTTGACTTTTCATAGGGGCACTGCTTCAGAACATTTTATTGTAAAGTCATTAATTACAGTGATATATTAGTGACCCTTAGTTTAAAAGTGGATGGATAATGTTTATTTTTGTTTACTCAGATGGGGCATCCATGGTGGGTGATGGTTGGCTGCACTCTGTTACAACTCATGCAAGCTACACAAAATACCTCTATGTACTTCAAAAAACCCCAGGCCAGTAAAATCTAGATAATATCCTTGCTTTTGTCTTGTGTATCCCTAAATGCCCTCACAAATGTGGCTGTGTGCTAACTTCAGTATAAGTGATCTACATACCTCTCAACCTCTTACAGGAAGAAATCTGAATAAAGCCATAAATAATGGAGGGGAGGTCCAAAAATAGGGAGACTTTTTAAATATTTCTCTTAACAATTTTAGAAAGTTGATAGAATAACAGGTTTTGTATTTGCATGAATATTCTGAAGAGTATGCAGTCTGAAACTTAAATGACTGTCATTATTTTCGGACTTCAACCCTAAGTGACTTGTCAATGATGAGAAATAAAACTCCAAAAACTCATGAAAGGACACCTCAGAGGCAGAGAACCTGAAACACTTTAATGATAAAAAACCCAGTGATGTAAAGCGCTTTTCATCCAGTAGATTCACCGGACTCCTTCAGACAAACATTTAAAAGTAAACTCACTATTTAAAACACAAGTAACCCATTCAGTACGCTGCTGTACCCAATCAGAATGCAGTAACAGCACTTGGCAATTAGAACCTTAAGTGTACATGCTGAAAGTTTTCCACACATTTAAAATTACAATCAGATAAATACTTAAGTTACAATCCAATACAAGATACTCTCACTGTTGATACCCCTTCTCCCATTAATGTAGAATTATATGATAAAAAAATGAAAAATAAAAAATTAAGTAAGACAATTCATACCCCAAGTTGCTGGTAAAATGTGTATAATTAATTAAAATAATTGCAACGGGTAATAAACAAGTAGTGTTAACGAAAAGTAAGTATGAATTCTAATTGCTCCTATGTGAGCCTACCATGTATGTACTTTACTAGTTGATAAAGTCTGAAAAAATACACACAAAGAACCAAAGAAAACAATAATAATAATAATAAATGAATGAAAAGTAAAAAATTAAAAATAAAAAATGTTAGTAACTAGACTTGTGGGTAAACATTGATCTTATGTTACTAAATGTACATAAATACTTTGCAATATGCAAAAAAAAATTGTCTTTACTTCTAAAATTATACTTGAAATTGACACAACCTCATAATGATGAGAAATAGACTAAAAATATGTGGCAAAAATCTGTATTGTGAAAATCAGTAGAGTTAAGAGGTATGGTGTAAAATGCTTTGAAACTAACAATGGACTCATTATCAGTTCTTTGTAAACTGCAGTTAAATGTTCTGTTTGTTAGTGTCTTTTATGTGGAGCTTTTCTCCCTGGGCCTCTACTGAAAATGGACATATATCCAGTTAGACTAGCTCGGTCAACAAATGTAAAATAAATAAAATAAAATAAATTGTCTTTGGTAACCCCACAGAGCAGGGAATTTCTTAGTTCAAAGGGTAATATTTTACATCAGGACTTACCTTATCTGAGGGCAGATCATATAAGGTCATACTGCCCCTGCTGTCATGTACCTGCAGTGATGTTTATGCCCACTTAAAGAGACAATCCCCTGGATTTATGAAGCCCTTTATAGCGTGCAGGATTAGTTTAAGAGCTATTTTTGGCAATATGGCCGACATGCAGTCCAGGAATGAGCTCCTGGGAAGTGCACGTGAGCTCTTAGGCTAATCCTGCATGGACCGAGCTCCTGTATGCAAATTACCCTCATTTGCAGGTGAAAATCATGCAAACAAGGGTAATATGTGATCCAGGAAGCTGGCAGCCGTCTGTGCAGGATGAGTGCAGTGTGCAGAAATGTACTCGGTTAGTAACCGAGTACAATTCTGCAATCCACAAAACGTAGCTATGACAGCTCCAAATAAAGTTTGCATATCATTGAGGAAGCATGCCAATGTCCAAGTAAAATGCCAGTGGCATTGCAAACTGTTAAAAAAAAAAATAAACAACTTTAAATTTTCTTTTCACCAATCTCGCCTGGTTAAGCATAGGCAACGACGTGCAAACGGGATCGGGGGAAAATAATAAAATAAACCTAAAATAAGCATTCTAACTGAAATCAGTATTCTGCCATGCAAGTCAGTGGCAGTCAGAAGACAACCTGGCCAATGAGTAATGGTTGCTAAGGGGGAGGCTCGGTGTGGGACATGTAATTCTGCATTAGCAGGCAATCCTGTGCAAATGAGGGAAGGTTAGTGAATCCCAGATTTTCCCAGGGTGTGAGGCAGGTCCCAAGAGTGTAAGAGTATAAATAGCTGGGTACAAGACTAGGATATAGGTGACATCATGGGGGGGAAGTGTCAGGCATACTGTAAGTGGATTGAAGACCTGTGGCTCAGGATTGCTCCTAGCTTAGCACAGCTAAGCTAGGGATGTGTCTAAACCTGCCTAGCACTCTTTACAAAGTGTAAGCGGGTGTGCTCACCGTGCACCGGGTTTTACAGGAAGAAAAAGGAAGTTAAACCAGGAAAAAGCAGCTCTGTGCACATTGGAGCACTCCATTTGTGCGGCGCGCACAAGGGCCTAAACAGGGAGGCAATGGGAAGGGAAAACAGCAGTAGGAAGGTAATCAAGGAGAACTAGCTGAGCTGCCAGGTGAAATGTATCAGAATCAGCTAATCACACAGGAAGCAGACCAGCCCAGCCCAGAACACCACTATAAACCAAGCAAACACCTACCCCCCTGGTTTTTCTACACTATACACTACCTGTGTATACAAGCGGGGAAATTTTAAAACCAAACCTACAAAATGAGAAGGGCTGCAGCAGACAATGTAGAACAACAAGTGCAAGAGGCTGAGGGTGGTGAGGATGTCAATGCTGCAGGAAAAACCCACAGTGAGGAGACAGAGAAGAGTATACAGACCCAGGGTAACCTACCAAGGGCTACATAAGCTGGAGATAGTGGAGCGCTATAGGGTGGACAGAGACCTCCTACAGCAAATTGTTGAGCTGTGCAGGCCACACCTGACACACCACACTGGCCGAGGGGAACCCATACCAGTGGATAACAAGGCATGTGTAGGCCTAGGTATACTAGCCACAGGTACCTCCCAAACTACATCTGAGGATAACATGGGCATCTCACAGGCATCAGCATCCAGAGCATTCCATCAGTTCCTGGATGCCACGTCAGCACATACCACTGAGCACGTATATTTCCTCAACACACGTGAGGTGTTGACCTGCAATATGCGTCTCTTCCACCAAATAGCTAACTACCCTGGGGTAGTGGGCACTATAGTCTGCACACACGTATGCATCAAAGCACCACCCGGTGAGCAGGGTAGGGCCTACATCAACCGCAGGGGCATCCCCTCCATCAACTGCCAGGTCGTATGTGATGCCCAGGGCATTGTACTGAATGTGTGTGCTGGCTGACCTGGAAGCTATGACGATTCACACATATGGCAACTGACACAGCTGTACCACAGATTTGCAGATGTGGACATCCCCTATGGTCACCTAGTGGGGGATTCTGGGTACCCACTGGAGCCGTGGTTGATGACACCCATCATAAATGCACACACACCTGAACAACAACGCCATAATGATGTACACACACAGGCCAGACATATAATAAAACATGTGTTTGGTATGCTCAGGTCACGGTTCCGGTGTCTGGACACATCCAGTGGAGCCCTGCAGTATTCACCAGCTATATGTACCCAAATAATAATGGTATGTGTTATGCTACACAATATGATTCCGTGGAAACAGCTGCAGCAGGATTAGCATGGGGCAGGGCCACACAGCCCCCAACAATGCCAAGGCCTGTACAGGTACAGAGTGACTCGGAGGAGGAACAACCTGAGCCTGCCCCAGTAGGCAGAAGGGGGCATGCCCAGTATGCCCTGGCCTTGGCAAAGAGGTAACACATAGCATATGCACTGTCACAGTATGGTCCCAGGGAATGACACCTCTCTCCGACTTGCACAGACAGTAAAAGGGATGCCAAACATGACACTACCTGTGCCCAACCATGTATAGGGAGTGTACCATGCGCATCCGAAATAGGCAGCCCTGCAGCACCATCCTCAAGTCCGGTACACCCTCAAGGTAAATCAATCAATCTACCAATTGCCAAATGGAGTAGAATGTGTTTTTACCTGTAGCTATGGTATGGATGTAAACATGCAAGGGAACTGGGTGGCTGAATGTCAAGGCAGCAGAGAGTAGACACCCACAGTGGTAGCATGAGATCTGTAGCACATACTGGAGTCACCACAGTAGCCAGTACTACACAGGGTGACAAAACCCACTGCAGGAAATGGCCTGAGGGGCAGGGGTGTCCATAAGAGCCACACATACCAGTCAGGAAGGATCACATACCCAGCAACAGTCTCAGTCAGCAGGACAGGTGAAGACAAACACAAAAAAATGCTGTACTATGGCCTCCGAATGTGCCCTATGGTTAACCCCTCCCCCAGGCCTACACAGACAGACCACAGCAGGCCATGCAGTCGGATGTAAGTTATGAAGACTAGGAAGTTAGACACTTATAAGTAAGTAAACAAAGCTAGGATCTGTACTACACTGGTAAGGCCTAGCCAGCAGGATAGGTAAGACAACAGACTGAAATGGAGTACCTGACATACCAGTACAGTCCTAGCAAATGTGTACATAGTGTCAGATGCGCCCCCCCCCCATCCAACGTACACATAGAGTAACAGTCAGGTGTGTCCCTCCACCCCTGTGTAGAACAGTAGAAACAGTCAGGTGTCCCACCTGCTATTCAGAAATGTAGCAACAGACCATGGCAAATGACCGATGGATACCCTGCAGACACAGCATGCTACCTGTTGGTGTATAACAAAAAGTCAGCACCGCAGTACAAACAACCTGAACGTGATCCACACATGCAACACAGATGGCCATACTGGTCATACTCACACACTTAAACACATGAAGGCCATGTCTGCAAACACCAGTGTACCAGACATATCTGGAAGGTGCAGTTCTCAGTGCGGACACATGTCAGTATGCACCACTCCTGCTTTGCACACACAATGGATTAGGAATACTGACAAATATGCAAGGACAACACACTATAATAAGCCACAGGTACACGGGCATAGATGTGTGGAAGAGGGTGACCGTGACAAGAAGCCATGCGGGCCTGTCCCAACTGTCACCCAGCCAAAGGGCTCCCAACACATGAGGTGTGGATGTAACCCACTGTGGATACTAGCCAGCTGTGCAACAAGACTGTACAAGGAAGCAGCCATCTAGTAGCTATATACACGCACCTGTGACATATGACCCTGTGTGTGCCTGCATGTGACATGTCAACCCCTACAAGGATGGGGTATGGCCCATGCACACACTGCCCTCCCTATAGTAGTAGTATGACAAGCCTGCTGAGGTCATCCAATGTGAATTACACCTTTGGGAGAGCCATAGCTCAGTAATATGCATGGCGTGTCCCATAACTGTGTACTGCTGTAGTGACAGAGTAGGTAGGTAGTAGTACTAACCCCAGACCTGTCAATTGTGTGAGTGTGTGTGCCTGTCTGCCTCTGATTGTATATAGTGAAATGCTTGTTAGGCTACTCACACTCTGTGCAATGCATATATTCAACTCTGGCAAGGCTGTTGATGTCACTCACCTAGAAGTACACCTCTGGGAACTTGGTAGCCCAGTAATCACTATAGCACATCATGTAACTGTGTACTGCTGCAGTGTGATAAACTAGTTAGGTAGGTGTTCGGACCCCAGCCCTGGAAATGTGTGCGTTTGTGTGTGAGTCTGTGTGTGTGTCTGACTGGGTAGAGAGCAATGCTTTTTAGGCTACTCACACTCTGCACAATACAAATACTCTGCTTTGCCAAGGCTGCTGATGTCACTCACCTAGAAGTACACCTCTGGGAACATGATAGCCCAGTAATCGCCATAGCACATGCTGTAACTGCATACTGCTGTAGTGTCATAAACTAGTTAGGTAGGTGTTCGAACCCCAGCCCTGGAAATGTCTGTGTATGTGTGTCTGACTGAGTAGAGAGCAATGCTTTTTAGGCTACACACACTCTGTACAATGCAAATACTCTACTTTGCCAAGGCTGCTGATGTCACTCACCTAGAAGTACACCTCTAAGAATGAGATAGCCCAGTAATCGCCGTAGCGCGTCCTGTAACTGCGTACTGCTGTAGTGTGATTTAGAATGGTGGTAGTGTTCCATCTCCATCCATGCCAGTTCCGGATGTGATGTGTGTGTCTCAGTGTCTGTGTATGGAGAAATGCATTATAGGCTACTCGCTCGCAGTACATTACAAATGCCCTACTATGGTAGTCCTACTGATGTCATTAATTGTGAAATACACCTTTGGAGAAGATGTACTTCAGTAACGTCCGTGGCGCATGATATAACTGTGTAGTGCTCTAGTGTAGTAAACTAGTTAGGTAAGGGTTCTACTCCCAGACATGACAGGTGTGTGTGTGTGTGTGTGTGTGTGTGTGTGTGTGTGTGTGTGTGTGTGTGTGTGTGTGTGTGTGTGTGTGCTTGTAACTCATATCCTTTGTAGGGTTGTAAGTCTGTGAAACCTGTGTGTGTGTGTGTGTGTGTGTGTGTGTGTGTGTGTGTGTGTGTGTGTGTGTGTGTGTTTGTAACTCATATCCTTTGTAGGGTTGTGAGTCTGTGACACCTGTGGGCAATGTGGAGGGGTTTTGTTAATTTCATTATGGTGGCCCTACAATATATCACAATGTCAACCATACAGGGATAACAGATGTAAATGGCTGAGAGGCTGGGGTTCAAAGCCATACCCATACATGTGACAACAAGGCCTGCCAATCACAGTTAGCAATCCCACTGTGCCTTCACATGTGACACACAATGGACATACCATACCTGACAACATGGCCTGTATGGACAGACGACACTGACATCAGGAAATGCTGTTGGCATGCTATCAATGTAGGTGCAGGGAAAATGTGCTGACCAGTACCACTCCCTGCCACATGTAGGCAAGACTGGCACATCTGATGATAAGTTGTGTTCACAGCATGGGCCAGACACCCCAGGTACAGTTCCACATGTCACTGTACATGCATGTGGGAGGTGTACACATCCTAGACACCATCCAAGTCATGGACTAGGGAACATAGACATGGCAAGTGATGCACAGCATTGGCCATACACAATAGTCACCCAGGTGACTGGAAGACGGATGCAATACCCACCTGTTCGGGCAAATGCAGGCCTGTGCCACAATGCAAACCATTGTCATGTGGGCTGATGCCAAGGTATACCCATCGCCTACCCTTGTATAGCCTGCTGGCACTGTTGACCACAACACACTCGTGCAGACGTGCACCCATGCATGTCCGAACTGGACCTTGTGTGTTCATGTGTGTGTGTTATATGGTACATATGTCCACATCCACACACACTACTTCCCCCAGGGCACAGTGAAGCATGCCACCTTATGTCTGACACCCCCTCATACACGCTACCCATACCACCTCCGTATCACCCGTGTGGTGCATGTGTTCCCTGCACATTGATGTGTTGTGACAATCCCACTAGTGACAGGTTGCACTCCTGGCCCTGCCAAGTGTGTTAATGTGTGTGCGTTCTCGTGTGAGTATGCCTGTGCTGATGCTTGCACTTGTTCATGCAGGCACGTGTACATCACCTACTGTACATCCACCATATCCCTGTTGCAGATCTCACTCACCATCACATATATGTTCTGAGTGCTCCCCACTAGATAACCCATGTGGCGCATCCAATAACAGCATCGAACTGTGATAGCACTACATACAGTGTTTGATACCCTGTGCTGGTAGATGTGTGACACAAACATGAGTCAGATTTACGCTCCCACCCCTCCCTGACATGTAGGGCCACACCTGCATTGCTTAGGCAGCAGCATGTGTATTTAACGTGATGCTCATGATCAGCCGATGGCCTCTGCATAAATTGCAACCCTTCCCTAGTTGATTGCATGTGGAACGGGTGTGGTAACATTCCCATAGCCAATTGCATGGAAGCGCACTCCAATACCTGGGAACATCCTGGTGATGTTGGCCCTTGTCTGTCACTGTGAGCAGGAACTAGAACTATCATTTGGCAAACAGTATGTCAGATGGGTTGGGGGTTTACCTCTAACAACATACACTGTGGGAAGAGGGCAACAAACAGGAGGGGGATGTGCCTGACCTGACTACGAACTGTAACTGCTGCTATACTGCATATGAAGTAATGTTGGATTAACAGTGTTTGGATATGCCTGTCGTACATGTCGCAATACCTGTTATGTCAGTTCCATGTATATCAGGAATCCCCATCTGCAGGCTCATCTGCAGATTGGGCAGTGTTGTGCATTTGGTGTCATGTGTTAGCCACGGTGCATCTATCAGTGGAATGCAAAAGGTAGTGTGAGGATTGCAGTCTGTTGATGGTGAAGGCTGTGACAGTTACTGACTATATATCCCTCATTGGACATATGTTGCAACAAACCCTGTTACAATGGTAGATTAATGAGGGTATCACAGCAACATGTCTATACTGGCCCTGTGTATGTGCTGTCAGCCACACCTCTGTCAACCATTGTACATATGTCATGCATGAAGTGGTGCATATGTGCTGTACACCGTAAATAGTGTTATCATATCTGATAACACGCCAGTGATATATCAGAGTGCTACACATGTCATGTACAGTAGGGGTTACACTTAATGCCACACCCTGGAAATTCTGTGGATGTTTGTACAGTACTGAGGTCTGTGTAGTGATGGTGAATGTTGGCAGTGTGTGTATTGTTAATATGTACTATGGCCTGTGTACAGACTGTGGTAGATGTCACTGGTCTAGCTCCCCTACTAT